>NC_031951.1:10702532-10839112 GCF_000303195.2 Fusarium pseudograminearum CS3096 | reverse complement strand
AACTGAGCTACGGAAGCCGTCCAGATTTGTTTGTTGAAGAATTCCCTCGAAATCTGCGAACTTGAGCCACAAGATTCAAAACGAGAAAGGCAGAGACTACATGACATGACTGCTGCATGAGCTTGGGGCTGCACAAGATAAATGATCCAGGAATGGAGCTCGAGATATTGGAAGAAAAGTACACGAGAACAATATCCGAGTGGAACGTAGCTGGTCATGACACTCGGTTACAGACATGTTAGACATCACAAGATGAATATTTAGACATCACCAAAGGACATTGATCAAGCTTGTTGTGGCTTTCAAATTGTGATTGTGCCATTGTAAACTATCTATAAATCTGCCCATCTCTTGACCGGTCCGGCGAATCTGCAACCAGCGGTAGAGAAAGGCATTAAGAGATACCATAACGAATGCAACGAAAGCAAATGTCAAATTTGCCGAAATACTATTCCCGTAGGAACGCCGGCCGTAAACCACATCAGGGGCTGGCTAACTGCCTCACAGAGGCTTTCAGGCAAGACTTGTTTCCCAGTGATGCTTCTCATCCTCATTGGTATAAAGATTCCTCATCAACCCCCCAAGTAACCCAATTCGTCCATCTAGGCTGAGACAAGATTATCCCCGGGCGATTCCCCCCAATGTCATGACGAAGTAGAAAAGTCTAAAGGAGAGACTGTGAAGCGAATTATAAACTTCTGTAATAGTAAGAGTTCGCAAAAGACAAAGGAAACGTGTTTCATCCACCTCCCATGCAGATGGTAACAAGACTCCCGTGGTGATCAGAAAAAGACGAAACGACAACCATCAAAATGCAGCCCAGTCCGAGCAGTCATGTGTACAGAATGAAAAGTCCGAGCGCGTAAATCGTGACAGTGAGAAAGGTTCCAAGTCGAGGCATCACCTTCAAGCAGAAGGTGTGCTTTTAGTGAATACCCGCCTGTGTGCCTTGCGCTGGTTGTCGGCCGAATCTTGTGCCTTGGCAGCTCGCAGAGCGCCGTTCTTGAACACATCAGCGAAAGAGTTGGTCTCACTCTCACCGTTGGAGCTGACACTGTCGATGCTATCGACACTCTTGCGTGTCTTCTGGCGCGAGCTGGGACGGTCAGAGCCGATAGCACCCCAGCTTCCACTGGCAGATGTGCGTGAGCTAGGGCATTCCATATCCCCTGCGAGGCTGCCAGATCCACTGCGACCAGAGTCAGACTCGTTGTCAGTAATAGGAGTCGATGACTCCTCAGCAGTCTCGGAAACTGGGCTCATGCTGCCACAAGAACTACCAGTGCCCTTGCGGCGCTCTAGACCAGCACGGACAAGGTTGGAAACAGCAGAGCGGCGCGTGCGAGCAGAAAAGTTCTTGCTTCCCTCATACTTCGCAGTGGGCTTCTGCTTGAGTTCGTCTAGAGAAGGAGGACCACGGGGTTGGCGAATAGGGTGCTCTCCGGCACGAGCCTGACCAGGTCCATATCCACCAGTCATAGGGGTCATGGGGAAAGTAGAGGTCTTGGGTCCAGCAGACTTGGGAGCGGCGTCAGACGCCATGGCAGCGGCAATGGCACTGTTGACAGGAGCGAGAGAAGAGGCCTTCTTGTGTCCACGGCGGAAAGCATTGGCAGAGGGAGGAGGAAGAGGGGCCACTTCCGTAGGAGACTCATAGCGCTTAGGAGGTGAGTTGCTGCGGAACGAGAAGGGCTGCGATTCAGCGGGAGGCGAAACCTGCACCGAGGGTGTGCCCTGGTGGTGTTGCTGGAGGTGTTGCTGGAAACCACTAAAGCCGGGGGTGGAGGGTTGCTCGTTGTAAAGCTGTGTGGCCTGAACCTGCTGCTGTTGCTGCTGGGTAGGGAGGAAGTACTCGTTGGTCACGGGGTTGAAGTAGTAAACCTGCTGTTGCTGTTGTTGAGCTTGGTGCTGCTGCTGCTGCTGTTGGCTGAGAGCAGCTTGAAGCTGAACCTGCTGTTGCATGTTTTGTAGTTGCTGCTGCTGCTCGTACAGAACACGCTGCTGCTGAATGAGCTGGGGGTTGCTGAGGTTGAGTTGCTGGAACTGCTGAGCCGCACTCTGCACGGTCATGAGCTGCTGTTGGAGGCGCTGCTGCTGCTGAGCAAGATAAAGATTGGTGGCCAGAAGCTGGCTGTACAAGTTTGGGTCATGCTCTTCCGAGAGCTCAGGAGGCGACAGGATCTGGTCAACAGTGTAGTGCTGGTTTACCGACTGGTTGTAGTTGCTTTGAGAACCATACGGGTGAGCCGTCTTAGGAGCGTTGTAAGTCTTGTCCTGGCCCATGCCATAGGCATTTCCAGCCATGGAGTTCCGGGCGTACTGTTGCTGAGGACCGGTCGTAGGAGACTGAGGGCCGAACGAAGCAGCAGTAGCGGACTTGGGAGCGGTCCTAAGACCAGCGAGAAGGTGGGAACGGCTAGTGCGAGGGGTGGGGACACCACAGTCCCTGTCCTGGGGTTGGCTGATAACATCAACCGCGAGAGGCTTGGGGTTTTGGCTGCCACGTCGAGCAGCTAGTCCGCCACTGGGCGTGGGAAGACCGTTGGGAGCGAAACTGTTGGAAGACATTTTGAGCAAGACCGCCTGTGTCTGTTGCTCAAAGCGGGAATTGTAAATCTAAAGATTTGATAGATAAAGAAAAGACAGAGAACGTGGTACGACTAGGTCTTGCGTGCAAGGAAGTAGTCGGTTGGATTAGAAAATATGGTTTGTTGAAATCAAGCCGAACAAATTATACGGGTATACCGATGAAATCGACAGAGTTGAGAATTCCGGGTTGGTAATCGATACAGAACGTATGTCGATTGAAGATGTTGCGTTGGTGGAGGCCAAAATACGCAAATCCAAGAAGCTGCAGGTTTCGAGAGCCAAGTGAAAAGTCGAGAGAGAGACAGATGACAAGTTGGAAGCTTGTCAAATATTAAGGTCCAGAGTATTCGATGGAACAAACAGGTGAACGATGAATGAAGGGCGATGCAAAGTGCGATCGACGAAAAGTCGTTGAGCAGGGTCAAAAGAAGCAAGCAGCAACGTAGACCGTGGTCAGGTGACGATGTGTACCAGGACCTCGTGAATGAGATGTTAATTCACGCTCAGGCGGCGAGTCGAGTGATCAACACGACTTGTAAGCGCGAGCACCAGCTGGCTTGTCTCTCTGAGACAATTTCAGTGAGACAGCGTCGTTCAAACGATGCCTGTCCAGATGTGAATAGTCCAGATATTACCTTCTATCGTAGCCTCCTCTTGATTTTATTTTTTTGGGTTTGAAATTTTGAGTCTTTTCGATTATTCTGTGAGTGGAAGATCTGTTTCGCAGTCTTGGTTTTGATGACGATGACGGAAGTGTCGAGATTAAGCTGTGGTGATGGGTATCGGTAGACCGTAGGTGGAATAGGCGATAAGGCAAGAATCGACGAAAGAATAATACAGAGATTAAAATGGGTTTGCAGGTATCACCAGTAGATGCGCCTTCCAGAACCTCAAAAAATGGATTTGATCTTTGTTCCTTCACAAATTTCCGATTGTCGTGCGTTGGCTTTTTTTGTGGTGCGAAAGCGGGCAAGCGGGTGGGCGAGAGCGAATGCGTGCGGCAGAATGGAATAAGTGTTTTTTTGGTTGGGCAGAGTTGAAGATTGATTCGCAGACGCGGACGCGGGGGGGAGAATTCTCGAGAGGAGCTTTGCAGATGCGAGGCGAGGCGGTGCAACCGAGGCGACGCAGGAAAGAGAGGAGGATGGAAAGAGGAAGAGGAAGAGGAGAGTGTTGAAAGAAGGAAGGGCGCAAAATAGTGGGCGAAGGGGAGGAAGGAGGAAAAAAAGGAAGTGGTGGAGTTTAAGTCTAGAAGAGAGGACGGAAGGTAGGAGTGGAGGACGAAGAAGGCGCGCGAGCAAGTGTCAAATGGAAAGCACGAACCGAACGAGCAGGAGCAGGTGTGGGAAAGGAAATGTGGGAACAGCTTGGCGGGCGGGTGTGCTGGGGAAAATCAGACAGCCCAGGCGACAGGGCAGTGGCTTGAGTGGGCGGCCAGCAGGCTAACATTAGCATTAGCATTAGCATTAGAATGCGCAGGCAACTTAACTTAGGAAGGAACGGAGGCGATTCTTGACCGGTCGACGCTCGCTGATACTGGTGCTGATACTGTACAGTGGCTCAATTATGCCGGCAAGCATACAGTATATCCCTACACACGCTTACTGTAGCCGGGCCTACTCGGTACCTTCCCACATCCCACCGCCTTAAGCGTTCGTTTCAAAGGCTCTCTGATTCAGAGCTTCTGAATGGGCAGACAACATACAGTGCATCACAGCAGATTAAGGGCTATCTGGACCAGTGAAAATGCGTGCCAGCATTTTGGAGTCCAGTACAACGTCCATTTCCACATCGACTCATACCCTCCTCCCCCTCGCCTCCCAGAACGAAGAAAGCAATAATAGCAATAATAATGAGAGTAAGGATCCAGCTGGATGGATGGAATGAGAATACGACAGGGCTATCACTTGCTGATGGTCAACGCGCTATCAAAAAGCCGGGTTCTCACCAAAACGGACAAGGGGGCACTTGTTTGGGCTGGTACCGACAGTGCCTGAACACAGTACGAGATCGAGCTAACTTTGATCACCTCATTTATGCCTGGGGAACATGGATTTCTTTGATGGAAAGGGCTCGGCTGCTGTTGAATCCATGTGTTTGCGGGCACTGACTCACCATAGGCTTAATTGATGACGAAGTTGTCCCCATCAAACATTCGCTTACAAGATACGAACAAGGAAATACGTGTTTATTAGGGTATGTACGATAAAGCAAAAGAGGACCAGTACGCGCGCACAAATATCAACAAAAAAAAAAAGGAGACCATTCGAATACGATGCGAATTTTAATAAACCTCGAGTTGTCGAGTCGAGCTGGAAGAAAGTTGAAGGCGATGTCTCCTCTCGTGGACCGGTGGCCAATAGTGTCTCGAAATATCACCTGAAGATACTAACTTGGTCGCGCAGTAGTCTCTGGCCAAGATAGCGCGTGACAGTCCAGTAAGGACCTGGCAAGGACCTCCTTTCAGTGGGTAGCGAATGGCCAACTCACCAACACCAACTCTCTCACTGCTGCTGTCCGGCCGGCCGAAGCTACAGAAGGAAAGGAAAGAGAGAAAAAAAGGACGCCCCCTGGAGCTTACATGCAAGCGACAGGGGTCCTCGATGGGTTCATCATCTCCAATCAGAGACGCTTGCGGGCGCCGCGACCGACATGAGGCAGCCCTTCAAGGGGTTAAAAACCAGGGGGGCACAGTCTCGAGGCGGTGTTTTGGCGTCTGATGCCGCCAATCACACGAGGCCTTTCAGGGGATTGAAGCATCGGATGTGATGGGAAGATGGAATCCTTGTCTGTTTTTGTAACGGCCTGGTCGGCGTTCATTTTTCTGCAAGTGAGTTTTGCTTTCTTTGTGTGTGCTGTGCTGTGCCTCTTCTTTGTTGTTGATGGTGGTGTTGTTGGTTAATCTTGTCTTTAATCTGTTTCTATATCGGGCAGCCCATGTTCAAAGAGAGCGTAACACGTTGTTAGAGGATTCGTGAATTGTCAGTACCTAGCTTACAGAGTACAGGCATCACACTGACCCCATAAACGAAACAACTGTGATGGTAGCTACTCTAGCGAGACATCGGAGATGACAACAGCCACCAACAAGGCATTTCTCTTATTGACGAATATATTTTATTGTAATGGAGGAATGAACCGAGTCTTGACAACATGTCAGCAGAGTCAAGGATGAGTGCCAGTCGCAATTAACTGATCCCAGTGAGAAACGACGATAGTTGCGCAACGGCCCTGCCTTGCACTTGGCATGCCAATTGACAATGTCAATTCAGTGCCAGTGTCAAATTCGAACCCTGTCACGGATCGCCCGCTGTGGGCTACGTCCATGCAAAGCATGTCTTTGATTGCTTTTTTGTCGTCATGGCCGGGGCTCATCAATCTGTTACTGCTTGTTCCTTGACGCTGTCCTCAGCTTTTTGCCCAGATTCGATACAATACAACAAACATCGTATACTCTGTTTGACATCGGGGTCACCGCTAGCCTTTGCCGTTAGCAGAGACGGAACTCCAGCTGCACAAGACAGTTACTGGCAATTAGCTAGTCAAATACAGGGTCCTCCAAGTGGAGGGAACGGAGCTCCCGCCGTCCCGTCTTTTTGGTGCAAAGCTGAGCTGCTGAGTTACAGCCGTGTAGCATGATATTCCCTCCTTGTTTGAACTTGAGCTCATCTTTATTCGGCATCGGCAGCTTTTCTTTCATGCTTCAAGGCCCCCCTTGTCGGGACTACTCGATTCGTATTCTTTCCCCACGTTGAATGTTTCATCGTCGCGGGCCTCCTTGTCCGTTTTTTCCCATTTCAGTTCATCGGTCTTTAACCATGTCCTGTTCTGTCCAGATCATCATTAGGGAGCATGAGGATCCCCAATGCGACACGTGCCCAAGGAAAAGTAACGCGCTCTACCTATTTCTCAGGCGAACCGACCTCGGTCCCTGTCTACTGCCTAAAGCTTTGGTACCTGGGTAGTTGGCTTATGTACCAAATTAGAAATCTTCATCTTTCCGACGGACAAGTACGTGTTCTTTTATTATGAGTAATTCGGTGGCTTATTTCCCTTCTCCATTATTATGTTCTAGTAACCTGCAGCTCTTAGGAGAACAAGACGTGGCGTAGCTTTTTGGAATGAGCTTTGATAGATTTGCATCGTGGACCCTTGTAATTATCGACAGAAGCCATTGGGAAACGAAACACTACTACGGATACAAGTACCTGCTACTACCGTAGCCACCAAATCAAGGACAGCTGACAAGCGAACGAGGGCCATGCTGCAACTAAAAAAATGCACCTGCATGCAATAGTAACACACACACAAAGAAACCTTTTTTTACTTAAAATCAGTGTCTAATCTTGGACGTCTGAGCCCTAAGGACCGTCTGCAAACTAATGAATAAAGCTTGACGGATGATAGATAGTACCGGAGAGGAGGTTTTACGAGACAGGAGCAGGAACCAAATAGCGCACTAAGCTTAGGTTATTATTGACTACCCGCCCCGTTCCTTGACACTAGCCGTGTTTTAATTATCAGAGACATGTCTGTCTTGCTTCCCCCCCTCGTTCCACTTGGCGAGTGTGCGTGCACGGAGATATCTTGGATGGAATGGGAATATCGTGTTGGTTCCTGTATCATGTCAGAGTACAGAATCCAATGTCTCTTTGTGGCACGTAAGTTTTGTGTATACATATATGTGTATCAAAGTTAGAAACACCAAGCTATTCCATTGGGCAGGACAGTGTCAACAACAACCGTATAAACTCTCTCTTTGTTCTCCTCAACCAACATCGTCAACTCCTTTAGTGGCGCATTCCCTGAAACTTACAGGATGCTCTCGGACCTTGATGCGGTGAAGAAAGTAGAGTTTCCTTCCTTGCAGCAAGCAAGCTAACGCGTCTAGCATGACCAATATCATCAGTTGTCAGGCGCCTCTTACGCGCTTCACAACGGCGCAGCAGCCAATAATTGATGACATATAGCAAACATGGCGGCGATACCACTCAATGTGCATTCGCTTGCATATGTGCAACCATCATTAAGATATACGGCGCTTACCAAGAGCTTTTGTTTGCTGCTTTGTTGTTAGCGCCATGCGATCTGCGTGCAACCGAACAGTCTAGAGCTGTTCTCGTGATTCGCTTGTCTTAGACTTGCAGCCGCCGCCGCGGTTACGCCAGAATCACGAAGAGGAATAAGCCATTGATTCAACAAATCGGATTAGAATGTGAGTTAATAGTTGATGATCGACATTTGAAGTGCCACCAAAAGTAAGCTATCTATTTGACCGAATTCAATCTTGCCTGCATTTGTCACATATCATCGACCAAAGTTACCCTGTATCTAGAGTTTCTATATTGCCTTTTTGTTTCAAGTCACCTGTCCACCCACCAAAAAGGCACTCGCCACCTCCATCGCCCTGCTCAATGTCAAGTATCTACAGATAGCAAAAAGACGAATCGGAAGGCAATTGGGATTGCTCCCGCCAGGGCTTGAACCTGAGACCTTCGCATTACTGAACATTCAGATTGAAGTATTAGTACGACGCTCTAACCAACTGAGCTACGGAAGCCAACCAATTCGATGACTCAGCGGCCGGCGGATTGAATCCATGAGCGGCTGAGTCTGCCGAGAATCCCCAGGAACCATGCAACTATCGTGAAGCCTGAAACTCTCCAGTTACGCCGTAGAACAAACAGGGGCTCGAAAAGTGTCAAAGCGGAATGTTTTGACCCTCGGTATCTAGGATGCGGGAAATCTCTTTGTAATCAGGTCTTCTCATCATCTTCCGAGGTAGACGTAGTAAATCGCACGGGATATCTGATATCCACGAAACATAAAGCGACAAATACAATGATACTTTATAAACAATGCTAGCAAATGTTTCAGCCGACAGAGTTGCGGTTTCTTATAATAGTGCCGGAAGCTGGGACAGATATAGACCAAACCGTCGGTTCTGTTGCAATGGGGCATATCAGCGAATGGAGAAAACACTGCCGCGAGGATAAAGTGATATTGACAAAGTGAATTGCTTCGTGAACTTGTTCTTTCATTTATAGTCTTTGTTTCTTGTCTTGAGTGTATTCATCGGGGAATCGCAGTCCTTTTGCGCCTTTACCATCCCTCATGTCTATCGTGGCATAACAACTCCTAATCATCACCACTCCCTCCTCTCTATCATGGCGTGCATTTCATGATGCATTCCACTCATATCTCGTGCCTTCTGTTTCAGTTCCTTTCCATCAAGGCCATTTAGGTTCTGTAGGCATCCGACTCCGTCTCTTGCTTATTATGCCCGCCCGTTCTGGCACCCCCGACAAGCCGGGCGACGCCAAACTGCTACTGCTATCCCTACTGCCAATCCCGTCTCGGCTGCCTGGTGCGCGGCCCACGTTCTCCTTATTGCTCAGACTGCTGTCGCTACGAGCCATGGTGATGTCATGGCGCGAGCTGAGAGCAGGACTGTTGCCGTTGGCGCTGATCCCGACGCCTGCCCTGGAACTGCTCGAGGTGACCAGCGATGTGCGAGGAAGACGGCTCTTGACAGGAGCGAACTCGCCGCTGATACGTCGGGGGATACCGGTTGGTCCATCCTTACTCCTTGGTCGGTAAACCATCCCCTCCCGTTCACGTTCAACAGCAGCCGATCGGCGCGGACTGGCTGCTACCTCGACATAAGCATTGTTTGCGAGACTGGGCCGAGTCCTGTGAGTAGGCGTTTGTGGGCCTGCCGACACAGACGTCTGCAAACTAGGAGGTGTGTAGCTGTTGTTCCGACGGGACCCTCTCTGTCTTGATGAACTTGGCACCGCGGTTGCAGCACCCTCACTTGGTCTCACTGTGGTATCGATATTCGACCGCACCAGTTCCGATGCGAGGTTTCGTACAAGAACAGCTGTGTCCTTCTCTGCCAAAATCTGGATAGTGGCCATGAGGGACCGCACTTGAGAGCTGTTGAGAGACCTTGTTCCATCACCATTGCCCAGCCCAGGCTCACAGGCATCCATGATAGTTCTCACCAGCCTGAGGAGGTTGAGTCGCACAACTGCCTTCTTGTGACCCAACCGCTGTGCGATACCGGCAAACATTTCGGGCTTCGCCAGCGACGCTGCAACTGAAGGACTGAGGCGTAGCAGCTTCAGTAGTGGTTCTAGTAGATTGGAATCAAAGGCATTGACTCTGTTGGTATTGAAGCAGCTGTTGATGGCGCGTGTAAAGCCACCATCCGCTAGATGAGACTCCACATTGGCGGTTTCCTCCTGAAGCCAGACTAGGATGGCATCGAGGGCAGTAACCTGCCAGTACTGATCTGTAAGTAATGATACGTAAAAGTTGAGACCTTTGTTCTGCCACAAGAATCTGCGACCCTTGGATCCAGAGTGCGCCATGTCACAGAGTATAGGGAGGGCAAATTCCTTTGGTGGGCGATCGGTCTGCATAATTTTGAGAAGTATAGGGATAATGCCATGGACGGCGGCGTCCTCTTGCCGTTCTTTGCTGAGACGGCAGAGGTTAAACAAGGTATTAAGGACCTGGTTAGAAATTTCGCGGAAGTGCGTCTGGCCCTTCCTCATACTGTAACCAAGAAGATTAATCAGGGACTCGATGGCATCAGCTGAATGCAGCGACTCGATCGTCGTCGAGAGCATAGAAAGATTCTTGATGAACTTCAGCATCGTAATCTGGTGAATCGGTGTCATGAGACGCAGGTCCCGCAATACACTCTTCAATACTTGACGATCTGCTACGACCTCTTTGACGTAGTTTTCTGCCTGACTGAAGAGATAAAAAATGTTGACGATTCGACCTTCAACAAGCTCGCCAAGCTCGTCCTCGTCATCATCATCGACGACTCGGTGTAAGACGAGTGCTAGAGGGTATAGAATCTTGCTTCGTGAAAAGATTCTGCAAAAGTCGTTCTTTGGGGTCGGCCCTTGCAGCTCAAAGACGTTCCAGATACCGTTGACCCCGATAAGGACAAGGTCTCGAGTGTTGTCGTAGTCCTCATCGAGGAACTCAACCAGTACGTTCAAACCACCCGCAGACACAAACATTTGCAGTGTCAGCGTCGACGTTTGGTACATCTGCCGAACAAAAGCCGCTGCTTCAAGACGAATCTCGTCCGAGTATTGTCTTGCAGCGAACTTGGTAATGATAGGAATACCACCAACGAAACACAAATTTTCCTGGATTTCAACATCATCCAAAATAATCTGCAAGGTTAGGAACTTGTATACATGTGGGAAACGGAAGAACTTACCGCATTGACGACCTTGAGAAGCTGCAGAATCATGTATTGTCTGCTCTTGACAGTACAAGGCTCCAGAATCTCAAGGATTGGCAACAGCCCGTGAGCACTGATGATTAGATTCTTGACCTCGCTGTTTTCCCAAAGTAAAGCAAGCTGCAACGTGTTAGCAGTGATCCATGCCGCATGACATAGTAATCACTTACCAAATCTTCTGAGAACTCAGCCAGGGCATCATCGCCCTCTGTCGTTTTCAAGGACCTCACTAGATCCTCTACCCTCTCTGCTAACCTGGCGTGTCGATCTCGGGCAATATTGGCTTCCAAATCCATCTCATCCCAACCTGGATCCATGTATGCAAACGGATCGTCTTCGTCCTCTTCGTCACCTAGCCAAGAACTGCTCGATACGCGGGACATGAGCATCAGGCCACCATCTTCAGATCCCTTCTCGCTCTCTTCTTTCTCCGCTATTGATGATTCAGGTCCGAAAACGTCGCTAAAGTCTTCGTCGTCATCTTCTGCGAATTTCTGGATCTCTATACCCGACCGCGTCCGTCGCATTGGCGCATCTGGAAGAACTGATGGCCGTGATAATGGTTTCTTCTTAATGCTACCCGAACTGGATTCTTGCATTGACCTTGGTAACGATGTAAGATCGGATGGGTGAAACAGCTGTGGCGCATCGCTCTGTCGTGAGTTCTGGAAACATGTTAGTCTTTGTTGTCAATCTTGCCACGTTTGACCTACTCTTCTCACAGCCTGATTCACGTTGTGAGTGAAAACATTGTCGTTGTCCACAAAGAGGTCCGAAAAGTCATCTACACTCTGTTCTCGATACGCAAGATCCGGTCTTAACGGCAACTCGAACTTATTATTGAGGTGGGATTTCGTAGGCGATTTGGTCCGGCCTCCGCCTACGGCCTTGCTCGTACTTGATTTGTTTCGACTGTGCACTTTGACGGGCTCTGGTGCTTTTGTAGGTTTTCTTGGTGTTGGTCTGATGGTCTGTTCCTGGAGATCACTGCTGTCTTGCCATTGGCCTAACCCCTTTATGGTCATCAACTCTCCTTCAAAGTCGTCGTCGTATGTATTACTTTCGTTCCTTCCATCGTTTATTGAGGCGAACGCCTTCAAGCGATCACTTGATAGTAGACCACCAAAGTTGTCCTGCGGTTTGAGATGAGGTAGATGCAGTGCACTTGGTGAAATAGATGTTGCAAAATCGTCGTCCCAGTTGTCATCATCTGTGGTAGTGTTAGAACGTGGGCTTGTGGCTAAACTAGTATCAAAGTACGGCATACCGGCTAATTCAGGCTTACTGAAAGCTCCAGCGCCAGATCGAAGTTTTGCAAGCGATAAAGAACCTTTGGCGGGAGTTCCGCCTTGTAGTCTTGTTGAAGGACCGGCTTCAGAGCCGAGTGATGCTCTGAGGTTGGGTTCTGAAGATTTTAGAGCCTTGTTCCATTGTTTGACTTCCTCAACGGCGTCACTAAAATTGGCTGGTTTTCTTGATACAGGAGCTTCGGTCCGGCGACATCCTGTGATCCAAGCATGACGAAGTAGTTTTCGAGCAGATACACGGAGGTTAGGGTCCTTTTGGAAGCATTGCATTAAGAAATCTCGGGCAGCCTGGCAGGATTAGCAGACATACATCTGAGGAACGAATCGATACTCACTGCAGAGATGCCTTCGGGCAGTGGAGGATGGTCATCGTTGACAATTGCGAACAAAGCAGGCATAGCAGCCAAGTTGTGATATGGAGGCTTGCCTTGAAGAAGCTCGATAACTGTACAACCGACACTCCAGATATCAGATGCAGAACTCGCTCCAGAAAGCTGAATGATCTCGGGAGCCATCCAATAAGGTGTCCCGACAACCTGTGCCTCCTTATCCTGGCCACCAGCTAGCGTGCTGGTAGACACACCGAAATCTGCGAGCTTCACCGTGCCATCTTTTGTGGTGAGAATGTTGGCACCTTTGATATCTCTGTGTATGACACCCTGTTCGTGCAGGTATTGCAGTCCCTGCAGGACCTGCGTCATGTAAACCCCTACTAGATTCTCAGGAAACTTGCCGTACGACTTGCAAATTGAGTGCAGAGAACCATTTTCACAGTACCTGGATTCGTCAGTTTCATACTTGTAAAAGGTAGCACAGATTCTTACTCAAGGATGATGTTAAGACAGTCATCTGATTTGACGAAACCGATGTACTTGACAATGTTGTCATGCTACTATTATTAGCCTTCAAATCAACGTGGCAGGACGGATATTCTTACATGAAGGTTTTTGAGAAGATCGATTTCACTCTAAACATCATCCGCGCATGTTAGTTCATTCAAATCGTATAGTCAAGCACAGAACAGCTGATTGGCAACCCACCTCGATCATGCGCAACTCACTCTTGGGGAGATCTGCGAGCTTTATCTGTTTTACAGCGACCGCCTCGCCGTTACCCCAGTTGAAAGCCTTATATACGGAACCGAAAGCACCTTTCCCGAGGCATTCGCCTAAGCGCTGAATAAAAAAAAGTAAATGTCAGCCATCACTGTCGCAAAATCATGCTCCCATCCAGAAATCCCAGCGTTCAGGTACCAGCAACATCGGCGACAGGGGAATACGAACATAGTCCTTGAGACCTGGATCTTGCAGGGCGGAGCTCTCTCGAATCTTCTCTTTCCGTGAAGGTGTGCCGGGCACAGATCGCTCGCGAGAGGCTATGGCGGGACGGCCATTGCCATGGTACTGCCGCTCGGGCACCATCTCTGAATAACTCCCTTCCTTCAATGATGCTCGACTTTGATGGCGACCAGCCGAATTATGCTATCCTCGAGGATAGTAGAGGCAAGCGGCGGAGGATTGACGAAGTTTAGGCCCAGACAACGGTGTCATTTCCCAGCGACGATCGAGTCAAGGGAGCGGGATGACGCAGGGCGGTTCGTTTCTACATACGAAGCCGGTCGGGTTCGGTTATAGAGCTCTTGCAGTCGAATATAGCGGATGGTATCGTCGTTGATATCTGGATCCAGGTAGGGCGTGCACTTGGGGCTCGCTAAAGAGCCTTGTCGAAGTCGTCAGCGTCCGGAATCGATGATTGTGAGGGGAGCGAGGGAGCCCGTTCGCTTCGGTTCGTGGGATCGCTAACAGGGTTAAAAGAGGGACAAGGCGAACAGCAAGCGAAGTAATGGTGCCGTCTGTTGCTGGAGAAGGGAAGGAAAATGGAAGGGTTAGAAAAAAAAGAAGAAAAAAGAAAAAAAGTAGAGAGGTATGGAAGGTAAGGAAGGACTGCTGTAATGCACTGCGCTGAACCGCATGCAACTGACTGGGCGGAAATTTGGACCAAAACCAACGGATCTCCAATCAATCATGCGCGCTTGGGAGGGACTCGAGGTGTTGTTTCTTCCACTTGTCTCGGCAACCCAAGCTAAGGCTAAGGCTAAGCACACCTTGTGATAGTGACGGAGGCAGAGATCCATTCAATGGAAGCCTGTGCCTGGGGTTAATGGGTACCTACCGGTACTGGACAGCGTGGTTCGGCTGCTGACGGCGGGGGATTAGGGATGCTCGGAGGGCCCGTGCCGCCTGTAATCAACGCCCTGGTAGCGTCCATGGCTGCCCGCGCTTACAACCTGCTTGCAGGGCTAATCCCCCCACTAGCTCGCTTCTTCTCTGCAGTTATCCATCCACAGTTGAACAACATCAACAACACAGCAATCCATGCGTGTTGGGTTCTGTTACAAACAAAAAGGTCCATGTACAGACCCGATGCCGATGCAAATCTCGATTGTGGATTTTGTAACCAAGAGAAAATTTTACTTGGGTTGTTTTGGAATACCCAACCTACAAGGCTTATCCTTCTTTGAAACGGTTCATGCTTGCACATACCATCCAATCCTGTGTAAGGCAAGACAAGACGATGCATGGATGTTTTCAGACACTGAACACTATTTCATCCAAGTCAACAGTACATGAATGTTCCGTTACTTCCGTCGAGAGGTACTATATCGCACTAAGCAGTGTCAGATACAATCCATGAAGGGAGCCAAATCTCGGGATAAGGAAAAAAAAAAAAACAATGTGCTCACGACATACACTGCCTGAAACGCAAGCCTCACCGTTAGCCAAGTCTAAAGGAATGCTCCAATGTACACCTCATCTACTTGCAAACTTACCCATGAATCAAAGTCTCTAGACATCCCGGCTTATCTCTCTTTCAGCCTGTGTCTCCGACGCCTCAATTACCGCTTGTGTCAAAATTCGCCTTCCCACCTGTAAGCAGAACATCCAACAACCTCTATCTAAGCCAAAGACTTCAACTCAGCCCAACATCATCAAACCCAATTGAAAGTGTCCCCCTGCTCGCTTCTCGTCGAGTCTTGCCACTAATGCGTCTCATCCTGATCCCGGATGTGAAAAGAGCAAGGTCAGGCAGGCCAGGACCGCCAAGGTTCTCCGATCTGCTTTACCAGCCTGCTTAGTTGAGTTAGGTTTATCGTCTTTTGACAAGGGCAGGAGAGATATTATCGCACCTCGTCGACGATCTATATCGTGCACGGAAGTTCTCGATTCTTGGTTTGCATGTGAGCTGAACCGTGAGCTGAAATTGCATCTCATTTCCGTTCAAAGCGTGCATTACGTGACGCTGGCATGACGACGTCTTGCAACCTTTATTCACAAATACATGGATGAGACATTCACCAATGAGGCATGTGCTGGTTTATGAAATTAGGAATATCTTAGTCAACCTGACTTAGACACTTTGTCCCGTTTCCTGGCAAAAAGTACCACTAGAAAGGAATGGAGCGAAACCAGCCGCTACTTCTTCATGAATGTACTTGGCAATTTGTCGTTGAAGCCGCCAGAGTTTGATGATCGGCATAAGACGGCATGTCTCTAACGATTCAACCTTGAGTGAATTGGTCAACACTAGCCGTAGCAGTAAAAAGAATTTGATAGAACTGTGGACTTTCCCTAGTCTCGAAATCCTCCCAGGACCTGCTTCTCGAATCCATCATTCCCGTTGTAGCACCCTGGTGATCTATATGCGACATTGGACTGAAGTTCCCCATCGGCATCTAAACAGAACTTGTACGTATGATTTCCAATTACATATCTCATCTTCAACCAATTAAACTAGCACAGATGGCCGTGTGGTCTAAGGCGCCGCACCCAAGAAACTCTCTTGCCTGGTTACCCGGGTTTGCAGTATCGTAAGATTCTTGGGTTGCATTCCTTTTTGTTTTTTTGTCGAATCTTTATTACAATATCTTTTTGCCTAGGTCTCTGATGATACTCGAAGGCAAAAGCCTATGTCGGTAAAGGCGTTATTGGATTACTACTGTGATGGCTGCTGCACTCATATTTGGTTTTGAAGATTCAAAGCACCGCCAAATCATGTGGGTAAAGGAGGTAGTCTTCAACGAGTCCCTGGTGGCGGTCTATTCCGTGGACCGTTGGGTCGTTGAAGAAAACGTCTTGATACCTTATATTCTCGTATTCTTTACGCGAGGCTCTTTCAAGCAGCACGTAGCCGTCCCGATGACAAGGTCCTTCAAGCCATGTCAAAATGGGACCTGCTAGGATAAAGCTAGATGTTCTTCGAAGCCTGGCCGCATCACATACTCATGAAAGTCATTGAACAAATGAGTACACTCAGTAATACGACTCGAGGTCCAAAGACAAGTGCATCAGTGCTCTCTTTCATTATATCGTTTCACTGCTCCAAGCTGAGCCAATATGTAGACATCCATACAATTGTAATACAAGTAATCAGTTCCAACCCTGGTTCGCTTTTCCTTGGTAACGCCGCACACCCTGACTTGTGAGCCAGGAAACCCGTTCTTTAAAACACCGTTCCAAATTAAATCAAGACTAGCTGCATCGGGTCATTCTATTCCGTCCCATCACCGGGCAGCGTTGGAATGAGGCCAGCCGCAATCCAATATTCATCGGGGATGATTTCGCGCCGCGCCATGCTGTTTACAATGCGTTGCATACCCATCCAATCTTCTTCTCCGGTATGCGTGTTGCTTCCAGATGCTGCAGGGCTCTCTTGGCTGCGTCTCGTTCGTTCCGTGCCTTGCTCGTCATCTGAATTACCGACGGACAAGCGTCCCACCCAAGCTTGACGTGCTCGGTTATAGCTATTACGGCTTTGACGATCTCGCATTAATCTAGCGCGCCTCAGATGATCAACCACTGGACCATCCGGGGATCGTTGATGCCGTGAATCAGAGCTGACTGCACCGCTGTCCCGACTGGCCGGCCTGTTGTAAAGGCCATCAGGCTCTACACCGGGCATTCGTACGCGAACACGTCGCATCTCCTCACGGCGTCGTCGAATTCGGCTTAGTATGGCTTGCGCAGGATTAGGTTCTTCTGTTTCGGACCCCTCGCAGCCAGACTCGCAAGCTTGATCTATTGCTGTGTCCTGGGATAAGTCGGGCGCAGTGAAAGAGGTACCCGAGGTAGCGCCCGCACTCTGGGAAGCCATGTTTGAAGCAAAAGACGATCCTGCGCTCGGCGGTTGAGGGTCAGGGGTAAGAGTAGATAAAAGGGTATCCCAAACCTCAGGGCTGAGGCTCCTTTCACGGTCACCAAGTCCATCAAGGTGTCGATTGCGTCGAGTGGCCGATGGTGGGAGTCCGACTTGGTTTTGTCTGGCAAGGTTTGCGCGGCCCATTGCACGGAGATCCTCGATGGTGGGAGGAGGACCATGGAACGGGTGATGTAGTATGAATGGGGGGGCCGCTCGAGGGATTTCATCATCTCTCAGGGTCCACTCGGGAACAGATGCCCGTGACTAAAGTTTAAGGTCAATATGAGATTCGAATTGAGATAGATGCTCTAGGGTATCAAACACGGGTAAGCGTACTGTATGGTTTACGGATGCACTACTGCCATCCCTGAACAATGAGTGCAGATGCTCTTCAACTCGGTCCCTTCTGTGTTCGTCGGATGCGTTCATGTCTCTCAGGACATCGCGCAACGGTCTAGTTGTCAGGTCGTTGTCAGGGGGGAAACCGGCTTCGACCCGTACAGGTTGAAAATCTGCGGGATTGAAAGCTCCAGCCTGTCCGAGTGATTCATAGTGGCGAAGGATCCTGCGACGTTCGGCGCGATCGTTGACGCGACCAGTAGTACGTGTGCGACGGATGCTGGAGCGAGACGGCGCTGTCGCACTTGTCTTGTCGGCAGCTTTGGATGGGAGATCTGACTCGACGGGGGCAATAAACAAGCTGCACAATGTTAGTAAGTGGATATCTTGACAGGACAAGGCCGTGACTACTGCGACGAGTATGCAAAGGCGAAGCGCGCGACATCAAGTAACGGCTAGGCGCATTCGAATTCGCAAGTTCAGCAGCGTGCCGTTGCGTTGATGTAGTGAAGCGATAGCGATGTCGACGACAATGATATCCGTTGACCGGGGCATCACTACGTCGACGCAATGACGATAAAGTTTGTGGATGGGGTTTAAAAACAAGGGTGCGCTTACGGGAGTCCCATGGTTGAGGAAACGGAAAACGAATGAGGGGAGCGACGAAAAATTCAAATAAAAGATGCAGAAATTATGGCGGCGACAATGCTAAATGGTATCAAGTTGCTGTCATTGATAGAATAGACGATGTGATATGACGATGATGATGATGAAGATGATGTTGGCTACCTAGATAGGTAGTAGTAAAGTTGATAAAGCCAGACGGAAGCGTGAAGCGTGAAGCGTGAAAGCGGGTAATTAACCAGTGGAGAGGATGAAGGAACGGAGTGGGCAGTGGGCGAAGGGGTTACGGTTGCGGGGGGTCAAGGGAGGAAGAGAGAGTAATAAAAATAAAACAACCAATTAAAAGAGCATAAGGCATTGCGGCTCTAGAGGTTGCCTGCTTTCGCGTGCGCGTTTGACTTCACGTGTATCGTGTAGAGAGAACCAATCAACACGAACATGCATAAGAAAACGCACCGCCACAAACGACGCCACATCATGCCACTTTCTTCTCTATCGACTCTGTGGCTTGAGCTCGCTCTATGAGCAATAACCCCACTACTTTCAACATCAATTGCCCCCAGTGAAAATTAATGGTCATTCAAGACTCATTCATGTCTTGACGTCGATGATAATCTCCACCTTTCAAACGTCACCAATTCATCAATTCGCCCTGGAACTGCTTCGAATAGCATCTCAGGAGCCTCATACGGCATTAGTAAACCCTAGCGCCGGGCTCCGGTGAGATGCCGTCTCACTTCAACATTCAATATGTCTTCCTCTCAGGAAATCAAGTTCGCTCTTAGCCGCATCAATCGTGTCCTGAAAGGAAAGAGAACAGCCGGTTACAGAGATATTCGTCTGGGCCTCGATCGTATCAAACGTGTCGTTCCACAAAAGCAAGAGTGGAAAGGCATACATGTCGCTGGAACGAATGGCAAGGGTTCAATATGCACCTTTCTCGCCGCCCTGTTCAAACTCGCCGGTCTCGGTTATGGAAGCTTCACATCACCCGCTTTTCCAGAGAGACATAATGGAGTCATCATAAACGGCCTCTACGTGAATCGACGCATGTACGAGATGGAAATGCAGCATGTTGAAGACAAGTGGCAGCGAGTTGCCACTGGTTGGACATATCAACACTTGGATGATCCCAAAGGTCTGTCACCATTCGAAGCTGAGACGGCAACAGCATTCCGGGTTTTCAACAAGATGCACGTTCCTTATGGCATTGTCGAAGTTGGTATGGGCGGCGCCACCGATGCGACCAATGCCATGAAGCGCAAGGCAGTCACTATTATTTCCAAGATCGGTCTTGATCATCAAGAGTACCTCGGAAACACCATCGAAAACATCGCCAAAGTCAAAGCCGGCATCATGCGAAAAAACGTTCCTTGTATCGTTGACCACACTAACCCTCCCTCTGTCATACACGTTCTCCGACAACACGCCCGGGAGATAGGTACAGACATTATTCTCACATGGAAAGGTGAACCTTTACTCATGACCCTCAACAATGAGAAATGGGAGCTTGAAAGTTATCAAGTGCAGAACCTGCTGTGCGCGGCCATGGCATTCCGTCACTTGTTCCCACGGCTGCCAATCGACTTCAACAAGCTCTTATCTATGGATCCTTTCTTACCCGGTCGATTGGAAACAGTTCGTGTAGACTCGCCTAGTATCGAGATGCCTCGAGATATTCTGGTTGATGGTGCTCACAACATGCTGGGTATTGAAGCACTGGCCAGTCATGTCGACAAGCGTTTGCGAACGCCGGATGTGCCAGTGACTTGGGTTATGGGCATGTCGGCCAGCAAGGATAAGCCTGTGTTGGAAATCATCGACAAGCTCGTTCAACCGCACGATAATTTTGCCATGGTCGAATTCAGTCAAGGCCCCAACGATCCTCAACCGGCACCCGCCAACTACGGTACTGAGCACGCTAGGAGTTTGCTCCAAAGCCCCGACGACCAAATCTACGATGGGCCCCCCGATATTTCAGCTGCTCTTCCATGGGCGGTCGCCAAGTCTGAGGGTGGGCCGGTGGTTGTGACAGGGAGTCTTTATCTGATTCGACAACTATTCGAGCTTGAGGGCATTAGCCGATCAAGGGAGCCGGGTAACAGAAGACCCGGACGTTCCCAACTATATCGATATAGCAAGCTTGCTAGAGAGGGAAAGCTAACAAGGGAAGAAAAACGTGAGTTCAAGGAAGCCAGGCGGCATTTTGAGCTATCACCTCATCAAAGCCCGATATTCTCTCGCGTACACTCACCAAAGAAAAGGTTTAGAAAAATCCTAAAATTGACGTGGAGCAAGGAAACGCGACTGCTTCAAAGCACGGCTGCGTTTCATAAAATCCAAAGAAGAGGATATCTCCAGACCATCAAGACTCTCAAAAGAGACAAGGCAATGAAGGAGAAGGGAGAGGGAGTCGATCACCCTGCCGATACTCTCTTGGCCCGCGTCAAAGAACTGGAGGAACAGGCCGAGAAGCACAGAGAAGAGTACGACGACACTATGTTCAGTCTAAGGGGATACAAAGCCGTGCCACACATGAAGTACGTGACCCATCGCCAGGTCTTTGGGTACCCCAAGAAGCCCAAAGCACCAACCAAGTCTCCCTTCGCGGCAGCTGAAAAGAAGTCCGAGAATACTCAACGGAAGCCTGTTATGGCGTGGCAGGACCGATCTCAGAGTTTTAGCGACGAGCTTGCCGCTGCTGAGAAACAGCGAGAGTTGGCGATAAAAGAAGCTGCGAGCAAGGAGGCTGCAAAGAACAACGACGACGCCCTTGTAGCAAAGATGGCTACTGGCAGGAGGGGCATGTGAGGCCCGAACGACTCATGAGATGGCTGGAATGTATTTTGAATATTAAAAGAAGGACTGTACTATACAAAGCGAATGATGAATTGGTCAGGAATCGGGGATGCAACGATGTATAGGACAAGTTTGTACGATACGAGAATTGAGGGCACTGCCCATCTTGATCTGCCATGAAGCTTCAGTTTGGCTTGAGCACTGCAGCAACTATGCTGTCCAGGATTTTGGAGATTGCGCATGGTCAATCTGCGCTCAAGTGTTTCTTCCTTCACATATCACATGATCAGACCCTCACCTTCAATTGACCTCTGAAGCTCCTCATGATATTCCCATTATGCCTCATTATCACTCTCCACCATACAACCCAACGTTCACCCGATCATTCATATCACCATCATGACATCCACGGACTCCACACACCTTATCATCGTCTGCTGCCACGGTGTTTGGCTCGGCGGCCCAGCGCATGGCCATGACGAAAATGAATGGCTGATTGCCGACTTTCAACGCGGCGAAACTCCAACTTTTATCGAGCATATCAAAGCTGGAGTGGCAGCCCTTGCCGAAGACCACGATAAAACTTCAACCGGGAAGCAACTAGATGATGACAAGACAGTGTTCCAAAGGTCTTGCCAGTTTGACACACGGTCAACAAACTTTTCCAAGTCATGGCTGGTGTTCTCGGGGTATGTATTCAGGCCCTGGTACATTTTCAGTAAACTAATTGTATTGTTAGAGCTCCAACACGCAAAGAATCACAGATCTCAGAGGCAGCTGGGTATAAAAACATCGCAGCCGCAAACGATTATTGGGGACTATTACCAGATGAAACGGCCCGCAACGCTGTATTGTTGGAAGAGCGCGCTCTCGACTCTTACCACAACATTCTCTTTTCTCGGTCACTCATATACTCTCGCTTCAAGAAATGGCCAACTCACATCACCGTCGTCAGTCACGGCTTTAAGAAAGAGCGGCTTATCGACGGACATTGCTCTGCTATAGGGCTCAACCTTGATCGAGTCAACTTTATCGGCATAGATCCTCCTGGGATGGTAGCTGCGTCGAAGGATCAGGACAAGGAAGATGCGATGAAGGGCGTTGGTCTGGCCTTGGGGGAGTGGAAGGATGATCCGCATGGTACGGGAGAGGTTCTTGCTAAGAAGAGAGTCAAGAGAAATCCTTGGGGGGTATGGCAGGGTCATTTCCCTCAGGGGTTTGACGAGTGAATTTGCGTTGGAGAGAGAGAATGGGTCTGAAGCTTTTGGTGCAAAGGCGAGGCAATCGTGATAAGTTCTATCATGTCTAAATGATCTAGATATTTATGCATTATAGAACGCTTTTCTCCCCTTCTCGTACCTGACTCTTCCCTCGTGGTCCCTTCTCAACAGCATTTACTAGGAACCGAACAGCATCCTCCACCATATCAGCACTAAACTTATGACCAACACCCTCATACACTCTATCATCTAACTCCACGCCCCCATCACGATACCAGCCCTTCTCGCCCACTGCCTCTTTCAGCATCGTAACAAACGACTTGGCATTCGCATACGGAACCAGAGCATCAGCCCCTCCTGAACAGAGAAGCAACTTCTTGCCTCTGATGCGCTCGTCCAATATGGTTCTGAGACGAACCTGCTCGGTGCTTGATAGAGCTCCAGAAGGAATAGGTGAAGTACCGAAAAGTAACGTCTTGGGATCGTGAGAGCTGCAGGTTCCGACAAGGTCCTTTGGGAAATACTTGCTTCCGATGAAATCGGCGCCGCAGTCAAGATTCGCTTGCGCAGCACGATCACTCATAAGGCCTATCATCTCGTCAGCTTCGGTCACTTTCCCACCCTAGCTCAAAACTTACTTGTAAAATCAGGGCATCCGATGACCACTACAGCCGCATCAATCCTTTTCTCTCCAAAGAATGCCTGCCAGGCACTATGACCACCCAAACTCCAACCCAAACAAACATGAGCGTCAATTTCACGGCCCAAATAGCCCGAAACAAGATCCATGAGACCACTCATATCAGCCACGCCACCTTTCACCATGCCAAACATATCAATAGCATGCGTAGAGTTGCCTTTATCCCAGGCGTGGTTCGCTGCCTCGCTGACAAGTCTAGTTCCATGATTGGGCATGTCAAAGGATAGCGCGACGAGGCCTCGTTTGGGGTTTTGTCCAGCTTGCGATGTCCACGCAGAGATGGTGCGCTTTGCAATGTCGTGCATTCTTGCTCGTGTTCTGGTTCGAGGGTGGAGGAGCCAGAGACATGAGACTGGGACGTTGGGAGGCAGTTCGTCGAGGCCGTAGACGTCGACGAGCAAACCTGCCATAGGGATTGTCTTGACGGAGATAGAGGGCGGGTCGGGTAGACCCTTTGTGGCATATGTGTCTGTCATGGTGATATATTTTATTTGTTTGTGAAATACAATATGTTGATTGTTTCAGTACCAAGTCGAGATTGATATCACAGTCGGATGGATGTTACTGGAGATCGGTATGTGGGTCTAGGGTAGCGGAGCCGGTGTCGGTCACAACATTCATTACATCATGTTACGCTTCTAATGCGAGATGTCGGAAATAAAACTGAGTCTTTATTGATTTATATTTGAAACTGTATAAAATTTGACATGAGAATATGTGCTTGAGGTTGCTGTAGAACGAAGGATGATACTGAAAACACTCAATGTAGTTTAAAGGTCGATTAGTGTTAGCAACGTCAAGTGAGTAAACATCAGGTTGACAATCGAATTAATTCAAGTAGAATCTGTAGTAATGGCAACGAACTTGATAATTAAAAGTATGTATTTGATTCTTCTATTACTCAATATTCATTTATCTGGCATCAGAGTATCAGAAACTTTGGTCATTAAAAACATGAGAGACGAAATTAGTAAGTCAGTTTATGCCATTTAGACAATACACTTAGTTTATTTATTTTTGTAGCCTGGCTTCACAGCCAATGTTTCTAATACCTACTACTGTCTGCCTGGTCACGTCTGCTCTGGGAAATACAAAGGCGCTGTTTGTAAATTTTTTATCAAAACAAACCTTTGGACAGTTCAAAATAATTATTAATTTACGTATTGCTTCGGTTGCTTTACGTAAACTAAAGTATATAAAAAATGGTAAATAGGCCAATATCATGAACAATACATCCATCGCCATGCTGCTGGAAAAGCAGAGGGGAAAAACACAGAAAAGAACCCAAAACAAAAAAAAAAAAGCCCACCCTTTCCTCAACGCCATGTGCGGTATCGTGCCTTGTCCCGTTTGCCCACTGCCTTTGTCCCAACCCAGCCCAGCCCAGTTTCTTTATGCTACCCGCGAAAATGTGCCTTGATTTGAAAAAGGGAAGGAGAAAAGAAAAAAAGAAGGAAGAAGGGTCGTTTTGGTCTTCCCCTTTCCAAGTGTTTTTATATAACCGAATGCGGTTCGAGAAAGCACTTGCGTGTTTGTCTGTAGTAGTGTGTCGAGTATATCTCGACAGGTTGGATTGTCTCATTTGGTTCCTCAGTCAACCTTCCAGTGGTCATGCTCATCAGAGCCGAGGTATAGCTCGACACCGTACAGCACCATGGTCAGTCCGATGTTAGCCCATTGCCAGTTGCTGCCCTCGACATCGCCTCCTCTTAATGTCCAGCCGTCAGGGCCATCGCTGGTGGAAAAATGTTGCAGGAGTAGACTTGTGTAAACCGCTATTAAAATCGAAGGTGAGAACCAGCTGAGGAATCCCAGGAATTTGCTGGCAGTCTCAGAATCCTCCCAATCCGGCTCCTGCATCATGGCTCGAGCGCCTGATTCTCGAATTGAAGGAATGATGCGTGTGGCGCAATAGAATACCAACGAACGGTATGTCAGGGATATAATGACCGATGGTGTGATAGTCTGGAAGGCAGCATATAGCAGGGCCAAAGATGAGTGGACGGCATAGGGCAATGAACCCAGCATATGGATGAAAGTTGAATAAGATGCCATGATGGCAGGCGGCAGAGGGGGAATGTCAGACCCTGAGCTGTCGTGGTCATGTGCTTGGTCGGCATTTCCTGAAGGGAGGTAATCGGTAAAGATTTGGTAAATGCATAGGACAACGTAGGCAAAGAGGAGCGATGATTCAATAGGGTTACCGCGACCACTGCCGATGCCAAAGGCGCACAGAAACACAGCAGTGGTCATTGCGATACCAATGAGGGTGGCATCGAGGTTGCCAATCTGAGGGAATTGTGCGACCCTCCAGAGGAAGTAGACGGCACTGGCCATGGTAGAGCTGGAGAGGACCAGAAGGACAATCTGCGATAGTGTTAACATGTGATATATTCATTTCTGCCCAAGAAGAAACTTACCAACCAAGTGTCGCTTCTTCCACGGTTGACAAGCCACCTGGTGAGCTGTCCTGCGGCCTGGATAACCAACAAGGTACAGAAGCCCTCCAAGAGTTGGAACACGGGTCCCGAATACCGTAGCACATTATCCCATACACCCAGGGTGACCGTCTCGATCAAACCGTCCTTGCCGAACATCCATTCCCTCCAGCTTGTGCTCTTGGAGTTGAACAAACCACCGACTGTTCGCTCCACCCAGTTTGTGTTGCCGGCGTCGACAGCAAACTGACCCAAGGCCCAGATGAGGAGGGTAGGGATGATGATCCATTGCGACAGTCGTAGGAACCCAGAAAGGAAATACCGCGAGCGTGACTTTTCGGGTGTCAGTAGCTCAAGGCTGGAGTATATAAAGTAGAAGAGGAAGAGGGCTAGACTGTAAGCCAGCCCACTGTCGCGACCGCCGACATCAAAGGCGACGGGGATCGAGAGGACGATGCTGAGCAGGAAGATGGAGCTGAAGAGCGCCTTGAATAGCCACCACATCGGAGCGAAGAGATGGCAGGCGTAGGCGGCGCCGAGGGGAGGGTATCGGGGTCGATTTCGTTGCGTTCAGCAGCAAGTGGGCATCCAAGTGCGGTCAGGCGTTGGCGGAAAATATCGTGGCCGTTCAAAAGATGTCGCCCGGTGTGTGGAGTTGTTCAAGGGGAGATTTTGTCCATCGATAAGGCTCGTTTCGATCGGCTTGTGAAAGTGCGTGCGATATATTTTAAGGCCGGCTACTAGCGAGAGGGTCCAGGCGGGACGAAATATACAGAGCTCGAGCAGGTAAGTTTTGGGTGAAGTTTGTTGACAAGACCGAACAGGATAGAACAGACGGTTAGTTTCCAAAGTTGGCGGTTGACTAGTCGAAAATTCACGGTACGTAGCGTAGCTCTCACAGCAGTTCTCGGCTGTTGCTAAATGATTGAGTGTGACTTGACCCCAAGGCGATGCAATGTGGCTGCTCGAGGTAGCGGCCAGTTTTGCTTATCGCCCGCTATCTTCACGTGGCAAAGACAGTGCAGCAATAGCGCAGTGCAGGGCATCACAGCCTGGAAAAGAAATCACATCACCCAGAAACTTAGGCCAACTTTGAGCGTCACTCGGCCGCTAAAATAAGTTGGCAGAGGGGAAGCTTTTTGTGACGATTGGCACGTGTCATTTGGATAGAGAGCATTCATTATCTTTAGTTTAAAGCAGAACTAAAGAATGCTACTGCACGGAAAACCAAGTTTCAGATTAACAGTAAGACAGGTTTATGTGTTCTATTTTTGACTAATTGACCAAGCAGAGGCTGTGTTGATGATCTGACTTGGTTGATCGATAGCGTCACATTGACATGATAGGCCTGCAGCGCATCTCACAAACAAGAAAGCAGATCAGTACCTACATGCAGCAGCAAGGAAGCATCAGGAACGATGACAGCACCAATAATGGACGTGTTATCGCACCTGTGTTACGCAGATAACTGAACCTCTTTAACCAAAACTGGGAGGCTGCTCGTCAATAATACACCGCAACGCATGAGCTTCTATTCAGGTCTGAACAAGGTCAAATCGTACCCATGAGGACATCCGCTAATTCTAGACTGACGAACTGATAATAAGGTTCATGACCAAACTTATTTGGCATAGCTTGGGCCTGTCATGAGTCCCTGGAAACGATTCTCGTATTGCGCTTACATGAAAATGCTCATGTCCGAATTGGGAAGGTATCCACTTTGTTCGGCGCCGGAAAAACACGGCGATAAACCCTACTCCTTCCCCACTTTCGTCAAGGATTTGTCTCCGTGTCATATCGGCCTACTCATTTCTGATTCCTGCATCATCATGATCCACGCTTTCTTTTCGCGCCCTTTCTTTCAACCTTTGTTTCCATCAACCAACGTCCTCCTGACACTTCGTTCATTCCTGAAAAGATGACATCCATGTATTTGTGCTAGTGCCATGATACTCGTGTCTTTCCATGCCCAACATTTTGACCTTTGCCCATCCAGTCATGCACTGCCTTGCCTTGATCTTCCATGATAAACCATCTAAACACGCTGTTCCTTGCCTCGCCCTGCCTTACCTTAATCCTTTCCATTCCGACACGAAAAACAACGCAAATACTCGACATCGATCCAATTACCTAGCCGTTTCGGTACTCGATACGATACGACACGACACGCCATGCTGCGACATCAAGCCAACGCCCTGCATACAGTAGCAAGTGCTTCTATACTATGAAGAAGGAATTGCCATGTGAAAGATATCAATTCAGGTCGCGCATTTTCGGAATGTTTGTCGCGAAGACAATGCATTGTGAGAATCGTGTCGTGTTGGGATATTGCTAGTGCTAACTACCAAGACATTCACATATGATGCAAGCGCATGCAAATATCCCTTCCATTCATTATTAAATGAAATCAATTGTATATCCATACATGCTATGGTGCTGCGTTGCTGTTATGTTGTCGCGTGTTGTGTTGTGGTTGCGTTGTGGTTGCGTTGACATATTATTGCGCGGAGGCATATTGTTGTGATGAGGCATATTGGTGGTGACGTTGAGTTGTGTGGTGACGGCTTCAACTCGTTGTGGGAAATTATGTGGGAGTGGGGACACATCACGACGACTTCAAAACACCTCGAAATCATCACATCGCTGCGTTTTGCGGGCAATTGACGGCTTCACGCTGGCGAAACGCAAAGATGCTGCCGTTGGCTGCCTAACGACTGGTACACCACAGTCCTGCCACCACTCACCACCACGAAGCGCTTCACCACCAGCGCCTCATCTCCCAGTAGGAGGGCTACGATCTGCCAATGCTATATAACCCCTCAGAAGACTAATCCTTCCATCGGAGAGCAGGGGCGCCAGCAGGAAACTGGTCAGGTCAAACTGCTCTCCGGGATGGTCGGGTGGTTAAGGGGTTGGAAGGGGGTTGGAAAGGACAGCACAACGACTACGACGAACGCCAGCATTCGATTCCCGACGACTACCAAGGACCGGACAACTACCAAGGATCGGACGACTACCACCAAATACCAGGACCAGGACCAGGACAGGACGACCGGGGGTACCTCAGAAGGCGACGCTTAGCGGACAGGACAAACTGAGCCCCCCAACCCGACGCCACAACGCCAAGAGATGTAGGAGCCACCGGGCTCCGAACTCTTTTGCCATTTGGGTATATGATATGTTTTTTTTTCTTTGCGCTATCACCTGTGATGTGAAAATGTGTCCTGACTTGAGATTTTATCTTAATTGCAGAGGTATTGCGAAAGCGATGCAATTGGTAAGGTATTGTTTATGCTGTATATAGTATGATTGACTTGAGATTGAAATAAAGTAGTAGAGAATAGTTACTATATGTATTTTGCGCAATTGAAGATATTGCAATTGAGATTTATCCTGCGATATGACATTTTGCGTAAACAAGTGAAGTTGAAAAAGGTGTTACATTATTGGTTGCATTGTCAATTGACCAGAGATCGCCTAGCCCTTGGCACTAGCTTGGCGATGACCTCGCTGAATGTGGGTATTAGACGACACGAGAGGCGCTCACGACATTTCCTCCGAAGAATAAGCTTAAATGGTCCACCTGCGCACACAGACTTGCGCTCTCGGCAACAAGATGAATGCTCCCCGAGCTCCCCGTCAATTGGAAACGACATGTCAATTGAAAACGACAGGACAAGATGTTGTCAATTGCAATTACGTGTGAGAATGACCCGACAATCCACAAAGACACCGACGAGCCGAAAAATATTTTTATCATAGCCTGAATGTCGCCTTCCAAGGATGCGATGATGCAACAGCATAGTCTGGATGAGGAATAGCACCACTCTTGTTGACTGTTGATGGAGCAAGCATTCCGGACCCCTGGGACAGAGGTTAAAGTAACAGCAGCATTTATTTAGCTTCCCCATAGACTCAGACTAGAACATCACACTATTCATATGAGAAATCACATCATTTCTGATAAACTCCCCGTGAGCAAGTGGGACGAAGATGGGTAACGGGCCATCGCAACAAGAGCAGTTCGGGGTCCATGAGTCCAAGACTGGAACAAGGTTGATGCAAACAGCTCTCAAATAGAGTGAGAGCGACGTAGCATCGATGCTGCATGTGCGCTGATCAGTTCCTTGGTTACTGGCTGTTGGGTCCGAATCAGTTGTCTTTGATCCTTCAATGTCATCATACGTGATGGCAGTTGCATAATCACACACCTGATGAGCGCCTCGTTCAATAGCTGATTACGTGCGACTCGTTAGTTGCAGCCCATGAGCTTAACTCTAGGACCAACAGCATTGTAGATCGAGCTACACTGAGATTGGCCTCGCCTCTCGGAAGTTCTGTACGTAACAACTACGTTTAACTTGCGATCAGAGCTTCATGACCCACGCTTGAGAAAGCTATGACCCAACCCCGTCGAGAATCTTGGAACCGTATTGCCAAGGGCAATTGTGAAAACTCGATGTTCAAAACCGGGGCGCAGGAAACAGTGGAATAAGGGCCTTGTCGATTTTGTATTAGAGGGAGTAATTGCTTCTGTTCTCTTGTGAATCTCTTGTTTGCAATCTGGGGTAACACTCAAAATAAAGCCTCATCTAGGCAGACGTTTAAAAGCAAGATCGACCAGACGGAGGCCCCGGTAGGTTTTGCGTTTTAAACGATGATACCGTACTATCTGCGAGGGAAACTGGGCTTTACTGGCTGACGTGCAGCTCGAGTCCTGGGTCGTCGAGGTTAATGACAGGCCTAGTCCGGAAGTTCGGCACATGGCGTGAGTTGGGTGGGGGCATCGTTCGCCGTTCCGTGTGGATATACCACGGCCGTATCTAACGTTAGTAGCGATTTGGCTGCACTCCGCGGTGTGTGGAACATTTGATCCTCCATGAGTGGTGTGTTATGTTGCACTTTGGAGAGTCAATATCATCTTAGCGCAAGCTTTGCTGAGAAAAGAGGACCAAGGAGGAGTGATATGGAGGATTTCCGAAGGGGCAATTGGCGAGGTTAATGGCCAAAAAAGTCCCGTTTCCCGTTTCCAGTTTAGCAGTAAACCTCTTCGCCCAGGTAGGGAACAGGCTCTGGCAGAATCCGTGTGGCCAATGGTAACTTGGAAGTGATTGTTGGCATCGTAACCTGTTGTAGAATGCAGTAGTAGGGATGATGTCTGAGATTAGAGATTTCCCCAGACCCTTTAAAATGCAGCTTGATTCCCATCCTTTTCTGCAGCTTTTTCATCCAGCACTTGTCCATTTGCGTTTTGTGCCTGGCCCTCATTCTTCTTTTGATCTTGTTGTGATTTCGTCATCGCTAGCCTGACAGTACGTCGGCATCTCAACCCAACAAACAACACCAATTGATTATCCAAACAAGCACTTGCATTGTGTCTTGATAGATCAAAGATGACCGAAAAACGATCCGTTGGAAGCGGAAGCCAAAGTCCAGACCCTGAGCGTCGCCAATCTCAAGCCCAGATACCCTCGTCGCGATGGGCATCTTTATTTGGTGGAGCAGGCGTCACAGTTGGTCCTCGCATCGCTCAACTCCCCGAATTTGTTAGGCGTGACATTTCCGACTCGGAAGACTCCAGCTCTGCCATTCTCAACAAACAGCTACAAGCTGAGCAGGGAGAGCAGATCCAGTACCGCACTTGCTCATGGCAAAAAACTGCTGGTTTGCTCTTCAGTGAGTATATTTGCCTTGCCATCATGAGTTTCCCATGGTCGTATAGTGTGCTTGGATTGGTGCCTGGTATTATCCTTACCATCGTCATTGCTCTCATCGTTCTTTACACCAGTCTCGTCCTTTGGGAGTTTTGCTTGCGTCACCCAGAAATGCGAGATGTTTGTGATATTGGCCAGATGTTGTTTTGGGACAAGAAGTGGGCGTGGTGGGCAACTGCTGTGTGCTTCATCCTGAACAACACCTTTATTCAGGGTCTTCATGTGTTGATTGGAGCCAAATATCTCAACACCATGACCGAGTCGGATGACATCGGTCACTGCCGAACTGTCATGTTTTCAGCTGTTGTTGCCATCATCAGCTGGGTGTGCTCACTTCCTAGGACTTTCGACATGATGGCCAAGCTTGGCACAGCCTCGGCCTTTTTCACCTTCATTTCCGTCTTGCTTGCTGCCATCTTTGCCGGCATTCAGGCTCACCCCTTTGGATACGATCCTGCAAAGCTGGGCGAGCCCATCGTTACCGCCATTCCGGTCAAGGGAACAACATTCGTCAACGGAATGTCCGCCTTTCTCAACATCAGCTACACCTTTATAGGCCAGATCACCCTGCCAAGTTTCATCGCCGAAATGCGAGATCCCAGGGACTTCCCCAAGGCTCTTTGGGCGTGCACAATTGCTGAAATCATTGTCTTCAGTCTTGTTGGAGCCATCGTATACAACTACACAGGCAATCAATACGTGACGGCACCAGCCTTTGGATCGCTTGACGACCTGTACAAGAAGGTTGCGTTCTCGTTCATGATCCCGACCATCATCTTTCTGGGTTGTCTGTACGCTTCAGTTTCGGCTCGTTTCGTCTTCTTCCGCCTTTTCCGCAACTCCAAGCATTTGAACAGCCACACTATTGTTGGTTGGGGATCGTGGAGCGGAATTCTTCTCGTGACTTGGGTGTTTGCTTTCATCATTGCCATGATCATCCCATTTTTCAACTCTCGTAAGTGTTATTTGAGACGCGAACCTGTTTCGATAGCCGCTAACATTTTTGTCCAGTTCTTTCCGTCATGTCGTCTCTTTTCGATAGTTGGTTCGGCTTCATCTTCTGGGGCGTGGCCTACTTCCGAATGCGCACCGCCGACAAGGAGATCGGACGACACCATAGTAAGGTGACTGATCTTGCCGGCAACATCCTGAACCTAGTTTTGATTGCGATTGGTATCGTTTTCCTTACAGTTGGCACGTACGCCAGTGTGCAAGGTATTATCGATCAGTACGCGGCTGGTACAGTTTCTGGTGTCTTTTCTTGTGCATCAAACGGTCTTTAATGAGAAAATGTGATGCATCCGAAGAAAAAGATGCTCCTCCGTTGGGAAGCGGACGAGCGGGAGAGGAAGACATGACGAGTATATACCCCTTGCGATCATGATGGCAGTGTTTCGTGGCGAAGATATCGAGGCGGACCGTATTTTGCTGCAGTTAATGCTTTACGAATTGATTCCGTGCCGTGTTCGATTGTGACAAGAAGTAACGTGAAGTTGATGGGGGTGGTTGTTGAGTTTGAGGCTCTGGGTCTCGAATTCAAGGTTAGCCACCAACCAGGCCACTTGCCAAGAATGCCCAGAAACTTGGCGTCATCTGGAACTTCCGATGTTGTTGCGTCTCTGGAATAATTCCCTCGTCGAATCAAACAGGCGAAGCATGTCAGGTAGAAAGCCACGCTGTTGTTGCGGCTTGTAGCTATTACGATGCCAAAAGTAAATGCTGGCGGTTTGTTGCCCGTTACCTTACACGGCGTGGGTAAGTAGTACCGTTGAGTGAAGTTACAAGTGCTAATATATCACTATCACCATTGCTATACTGCACATGGTGTATCCAAGCGAACCACATGAACGTCCTGTTAATCACATACCTACCTAGGTATTGAGGATAGATAGAACATCACCAAAGTTACAAGAGATCAACATTTCAGTATTCGTATTCGCACATTGACATCCCAACCCACTCAATTCAAGAAGTTAACCCTACCAGATTACCGGAATTATAAATCTCACTTAACATAAGGAGAGGCGGAGCTAGGACACTTGCAACAAATACCGAATAATCGTATGGTGTTTATGTTTATCAGCGGAACTATGGCACCACTGGAACCACTTCCCCGCCCGCCATTTTATTCCTGTCAGCGAAATGATATTTTTGTATGTATGCAATAAAATTGATGAACCTTCAAGCTGTGCAAATAATAAGAGAAAATAATTGTGTAATAAATCAAAAGCTCTTGATACTGATTCTATCAATATCAAGGATAATTAAGTGCCATAATTCGCCCCCATAGCTCTAAATGGCCACCTCAAAATGCCCCGCCTTTCCATCCCATCCATCAACCCCTCAAAAACGGGCTACGCTCGGGTCCCCTGAATTTATCCCCCCCCGCCAGCCCCTAATCGAATCTTCATTGGATTTTCACCACCTTAGGGTCCACGTAGCTTTTGTGCCCCTGGCTCTCTCTCTACGCTGCATTTTGACAAGTTAGGGAGGCAAATATTAAGCTTCTTTTAATTAGAGCAAAGCTCCCTCTTTTCTCTTTTGTTTCTCTTCTTCGACATCATCCGAGTTACCTCTACACAGAATAGCTGCGATGTCCTCAACTGTCACTTCAAGGGCAAAGGGCAATGGCCCAGCTGCGCCAGAGCACAACGACGTCGCTGAAAAGACCACCGATTTCTTCTGGACGTATACCGAGGAACCTCACCGAACTCGTCGTCTCGCCATTATCAAGGCTCACCCCGAGGTATGTCTTACCCAATTATCCTCCTATGACTCGTCGCTAACGTAGTTCCTCCAGATCACCAAGCTCTGCGGTCCCGAACCTCTCACAAAATGGGTCGTCCTCGGCGTCGTCTCCCTTCAAGTCTTCCTCGCGTGGATGCTTCAGTCGACACCCTTCTTCTCGTGGAAGTTCTGGGCTGCCGCCTACGTCTTTGGCGCGACCGCCAACCAAAACCTGTTTCTCGCTATTCACGAGATCTCGCATAACTTGGCGTTCAAGAGCCCTCGTCTGAACCGTTTGATCGCTATTTTTGCCAATCTTCCCATTGGCATTCCCTACAGCGCTTCATTCCGAGTATGTTGTCAATACCAAATCCGAAAGCTGGAACTCTTTTTGCTAACCTTTTGCTCTCTCTCTAGCCTTACCATCTTACTCACCACAAGTCCCTCGGCGTTGATGGCCTCGATACCGATCTCCCAACTGCTTTCGAGGCAGTCTTTCTCGACTCGATTCTCGGAAAGTCCTTCTTCTGCACTTTCCAGATCTTCTTCTACGCCCTGCGACCCATGGCCATCTACCGCATCCCCTTGACTCAGATCCACTTCCTCAACATCGTCGTTCAGGTAACCTTTGATCTGATTCTCCTCAAGTACGCCTCCGTCAACTCTCTGCTCTACCTTCTGCTCTCTTCCTTCCTCGCAGGAAGTCTGCACCCCCTGGCCGGCCACTTCATCGCAGAGCACTACGTCTACGAGACCGTCACACCCTCTGCTCGCGACCCCGAGAACAAAATTCCCGTGCCCGAGACCTTTTCTTACTACGGACCTCTCAACTGGTTCACCTACAACGTCGGTCTTCACAACGAGCACCACGACTTCCCCGCCATCCCCTGGACCCGTCTCCACGCTGTGCGAGACATTGCTCACGAGTTTTATGATCCCTTGCCCCGCCACGAGAGCTGGTGCTACGCCATCTGGCGCTTCATCTTTGATGAGAACGTTGGCATGAGCTGCCGTGTCAAGCGCAAGCAGGGTGGTCGTCTCGTTGGAGGCGGTGCTGTCGCTGACTGGAAGCAGTCTGAGATTGAGGCGATTTAAAGATAGGATAAAAGCATGCGTATAGAATACATTGTAATAGTTGAATTTTTGATGCGTTGGTTTTTTCAATCGACGCCGAGGAGCAAGAACATAGCTCTGATTTTCTGATCTTTGCTCTTCGTTTGGCTGCGGGTTGGTCGCAATAAGAATATTAGATCAAGACAAAAGCACGATAGAGTGTAGATCTTTTGCGCAAGGCGTTCTAGACTATGAATATAAAACACATGAGATCTTCCAAATGACGATCATAATTAAGCGAGTGTCATGAGTGTCTGTTGGCGATCATTGCTTCTCTAAGCAGGGATGTTTTCGAATCCAAGCGGAAATTGCTTTACAGAGTGCAGTCATGAGAATTGCGATTGCACAAGATACGAACGAAACAAGATGTAGTGACATAATAAATTAGAACGCCAAAGTTCTCAGTAAGCGCAATACAGCAGGATAACAAAACACAAGAAAATACGAGAGTCGAGAAGGACTCAAGTTAAGAGTATACAGTCAAAGTCGCCGCGTGGGAAGCCCCCTTCTCCTTTGCCCATCGCTTTTCCAACACCATCACGTCACCCGTCTCCCATCTGCAGCTGCTCGGTCAAACTCATTACGAAATCGTCTTTCTCGCTGGTGTTTGTGGTGAAGGCTCCCAGTCGCTCCATGATCCAGTCGCTTCGGTGAGATATCGGCCTGCAAACGCTGCCACGCTCCGCCCACCATATGATATGCTTTCCAGGCTTTGCCTCTGTCGTACTTTGAAAAGATATATGCACCTGGGAATTCCATGCTTCCCAGTGGAGTTATCATAAGCGTCATCAGGCCTGTCTATTAGTTTCTTGATAAAAGATCCTGGGTTGCTTTCTTCCTATGTCTAGAAGAAGAAATAAGCGAGCAGGAAGCTGACCAAGCAGAGGATGGCAGCCATCTGCACTGGCACACCCTCGACAGTTTGCTGAATAGCTTGGGCAGCTTGGGCCACGGGCCGCTTCTCATCGTCGTTGGAATCGGACTTGACGTTGCGCTGGCGGAGACCGCTATCCTTAAGAGCTACGAGCTGCTGCTCAGCCTGGGCAAGCTTAGCCTTGAGCTCCTCGTAGGTCAGCTCGGCAGTCTCCTTGATAGATGTTGCGGCCTGGGACATAGCGCTCTTAACTTCGAAGTCGGACTGCATGGATTTAGGTCTGTGCTCCTCATACTGCTCTTGAGGAGAGTGGTAGGGAGGTGGTGCGGAGGAGGAAGGCGAGTCATCCCGGGCGCCAGGAGAAGAGTAAGTGCGAGAAACGTCGGGAGTATCGTTGGCCTAAAAGGTCTCGATTAGTCGCAAATTTTGTCTCAGCAATGGCAAGACTTACGCCATTAGCAATGCCTTGCTTGTTGGGAGTAGAAATTGGTCGGTGAGGAGCCTCGGCGGAGCCAGCCGGCAACCAGTTAACTCGAATCTTGCGCTCTACAAGCGAGGCCTTGTCCGTTGTCTCGAGCTAGTAAATTGCGTCAGTTTATGAACATTGGGTTTGGATAGCGATTGGATGGTGCATACCACAGAGGCGTGATTGGCGAACTCCTTATCGGCGGTAATGGCCGTAGACTGGACCAGGAACTTGTCACGGCATCGGGCGTCGGGAGCAGGGTCCGCCTTCATGGCCTGGAGCAAAACTGGGCGATTGTTAAAGACCGGCGGTATAAGCTATATAGAAACACACTCACCAGAGACATCGAAGCTCTGACCGGCCTCGATGCGGCCTGCATTCGGTCGGACACAGTATCTGTAGAGTGTCAGGTATGCGACTCGGGGGAACTCAGGGAGAGGGGCAGGTAGACATACTGTTTGGGGGCGGTAGTCTTGACCTGTAAAAGGTGATCAGCAAATGTTTATAATGTTTGAATTAGTGGCTGACCTACCTTGAAGGCAACGGGGGTGTGATTTGGGTTCTTGAGAGTCAAGATTTGGGAGACCTCAGTAGTGAAGGGGCCTAATAGACAGTCAATTCCAAGCTCTCGTGGCCCCTCTTGTGGCAGTCGCTCGCGGATGACGTACGCTTGAAGGAAAGCTCGAAGGGCTCAATATCGACCGACATGTTGGCTGTTTATCGTAATACAAGTTGAGGAGGTAGAGGTCGGATTGCGGTGTCGCGCGACGGGTAAGATGAGTATTTGCTGTTGTTGTTGGTGGTAAAGTGGAAACGTGGCAACGGCAGATATGGCTGTTGTAGATGAACAAGGGGGAAAGTTAGATTAGAGGTGGGAATAGTTTGAGTTGCGCAGAAGACGGAGACAAGAAGGTAATCGCGTATGGATAAGGTGGGAGAGAGATTTGGTGACGAAATGAAAAGATTAGAGTAGACGTAGTGGATGAGAAAGACAGAAGAAGGAGAGGGAGAAGGACAAAGCCAAGTCTGGTTTGGTTTGGTCAAGTTTGGCAGGTTAGAGGCCTACGACGTAATTGCTTCTTACTTGAGGACAGGACAGGTCTTGACTTGGCTCACACGCCCTATTCCCAGTTGAGCCGACGCAGCTTCAGGTGGTTGCTACAGTGCACGAGCCATCAGGGGACTGATTTTAAACTCGGCTATCAGGTATTACACGGGGTTAATTCATCTCGTCTCTGATAATTCAGGGTCCGTTAATATAAGAGATATTGGCAGTCAAAACACACCTTGGGAGTATGTAGCCATTCATACGTTTTAACATCATTCTTTCTACTGAGTAGATACCCTCTAGACCTACTTGCTGTCCTCTTTGTTTATAGCACAAGCCCATTACGACATACAAGATATCCACTCTGTTGCCAAGTGATGTTTGTTGTCCACAATAAAAAAAGGTTCCTGGGTTGCCTCGGAATCATCAGCCAACGATATGCAGAGACATCATTGGTAAGCAGTCAAACAGCAGTTTGACGACTGCAAACATGAATCAGGCAAGTGAGGGCATCGTGGTTTGGGAGAAAACAAAAAGGCGCAGTCCTAGCGACGTAGTATTCGGATCAGTATGGATTGTGTGTCTTTTTAGTGCAACCATGACAATCATTTAATTCTTTGTTTAAAAACGCCAACCACTTGAATAAAGTTGGGATGGCAAACAAAACAAGGGATCAAAGACTAGGTCATGTCCACACCAATTAAATTGACAGCAACTCTGTGAAGCAATACCCACAAGAGATAGTTAAATGGTTTGCAGAAAGACCCGAGACCCCTTCATATGACCCCGCGCCCCCACGAACGCTTCCAAAAAGGTGAATAGCATCTCTCGAGGTTTCTGGACTAGGATTATCACCCAAGTCTTCTCTCGTCTGCTACTACTACCTGCTATGTGTGTACTAGAGTGAGAGATGCCTCTACCGTGCCGTAGGACATGGATGGGACTCGGATCTGCAACTCATTTGTCGTATCACCTGAAAGTAAAAAAATCTTTCAAATTGTGAGACCTATGATGCAGTTTGATACGGGATCTAGGAATGCAGTAGTCATTCTTGAGATATGGCCGTGTGGATTTGATTTCGTCAGGACTCTCTTTGCCTTACATCTGTAGTATAGAACTGTTCAGGATTGACGTGATGAGATAAATGTCCTACATACTACGTACTCTAAGCGCTCAACAGGGCTCTTGGCGTAGGACTAATGCAATGAAATGTTCCTACCACCATCTAAAAATAATCGAATTCCCGACTCCCCACGCTACGGAACCAAGTGCAGTCACGCTCAGCCTACGAGCTGGTGAGAAAAGGTGGATTGCAAGGCTCAAAGGGACCGCCAGCTGCGGGTAATACATACTAAGGGCCCTCGTATTTGATCGACACGAGGGCGGTGCAACTTGGTTTTGCTCCATTTCTTCCTTCCTGTTCCTACGTTACAGTCCTGTTGTTCCCTTTCTCGAATAACCGCTTCGGGCGAAAGAACCTCACTTCTCTGGTGGTAGGGCTATCTGGAACACAGTCATGTATATATATGAACAAACATGCCCCCTTGGGTTGTGTTTGTGTGTTTTGTGAACAAGAACATCACACACTTGATACAATATCTACCTCACATTTGTATTGTATCTCATTGTCCCTGGTACCTATAAATACCTATTACCTTGTTCTCACATCACCCCTCAATAAACCTCTTGTCACATTCATCATGGGTTGTAACAATTCTCGCCACGTCCTCGAGATGGAATCTCGTCCCGTTCGTCCCGTCACCCTCTCGAGCCATTCAGCTGGTTCTGCAATGACTTCCTCCACCATGTTCCAGGATTACCCCGGACTGCGTCGACAACAAATCATCGACGCCTTTCAAAAGATCGCCGAGTACCTCAACGAGTACGGCGTAAGCATAGATTGTGTCGCAGTCGATGGTGCTGTCAACACCCTCTACCTTCGCTCAAGAGAGTCAACCCACGACGTCGAGCTTCTTCTCAACGATCCTTCTTCAAAGGAAAGCATTCTTCTCACCAACGCTGCTAGCTTCGCCAACAGTCAAGCCCAGGGCCGTCTTGGTGAGACATGGCTCAACAGCTCCATGCAGCTATTCTTGCCGCGAAATGTCCAGACGTCTCTTGTCCAGGAAGCAAAGACACAGAACGAGATTGTCTTTGAGCACCAGGGAACCAACGGTGGTTTGAGGGTGTACGCTGCGCCCTGGTCTTTTGCTCTCTGCAGCAAGCTCAACCATGCTTTCGATCACCACAACCGAACCGAAGATATGGAAGACGCAGTTGACTATCTCTACCGATATCTCAGCATCACAGGCCAAGACTACATCATGGCTCAGCAGATCAAGGATTGGTGCCAGACATATCACCAGGATGTGTCACGAGAGGTGCTCCGACGCTTGGAAGAGACCTATGCCCGAAAGCATGGCAACTGGCCTATTGTGTGGAATTAATCGGATGGCAAGGACAAAAAGAAGAGAGGCGCTGACTATTTGACATGTTAGATTTAGACAGCATGATTTCTATGATGATACCCGGGTTTGACTTTACACCCACTTATTTAATGATAATATTGGTTCGGATTTTTTATTTATGAGTAATACTATCTTGTTTATTTGAAACGTATCGTTGAGTTTCTTTATGATTGATCTTGTTAGGAATGTAGTAATCTGCATATCGCATGATATGAAGTTTAAGTTGTTTTATGGGGTCCAAGACACTGGTATTGGCACCCGCTAAAAGCAGTAATATATAGATTGCCCTGGCTTTGTGAATGTTGCGGCGGCTTTCTTAGCTATAGCGGTATGCATACGCTAAAGGCGAAGTCGTGATTTGTCGTGCTGCTTTATCCTCTGTCGTATTAGGATCTGCACCGTTGAGAAGCAAGAACTTCACTGCATTCACATGAAGTCGTTACATGGCCTCACGGAGAGGCCGCCATCCACCCACTACATGCTACTGCTACTGTCTTGCTCGCTTTGTGATCCCTGTGTTGTTATTACCACCCTGGGGTTTGCGCTTGATGATGTTTCGTCCCATCTACAGCCTTTCTTACAGCAATGAGCATGGCCAACCAAGTATGGACGTTGCAGTCTTGCGCTGTCGACAAAGGATTCAAGGGCCTTGGTGATAAGTTGGGTTGCCTTTGGTGCGGAAGAAACTGTGGGTTTCGTGTTATCACCACAGCCCAATATGGTCATCTTCCTCGTTGGTGTTTGACTGAGTCTTGGGCTCCTGATCATGGATATTGTTACCGTCTAGAGTATAATAATGTAACTATTCTGGTTGTTTTCGTTGAAGTGATGCAGCAGACGTTGGAAGAGGATGCGTCCTGTTCCTTCTATCGTCGATAGCCAAAACCATGAGGGTTACCACGGTTGATATCTTCCAATGAACCATTGGTCGACAGAATGGGTAAGGATATATACTCAATAGACGAAGCCTGTGGGGATAGGCACCAGGGCCAAGAGAGTATGAGATTTCATCCGGTGACCATAAGATAGGACAAAACATGGTACCGCTGCCGCCAGCAAGACCGTCGATTTCGTGTTGATTGACTCGCCCCTGGGTGTCCCGAACTGGGTGGTGTATGTGTTCTTTATCATATGTAGTGATGACTTTTTATATAAGGACCGTTGACAGCCTGGCGTGGTGAATGCGAATCTTCGTAGCCGTTACTGCAGAGGATGGCGACTGCTGATGGAGGCGATTCGGCCAACATCCAACAGTTATACTCATACGTCCTGACAGTAGTATATTGCGCCGAAACATGAAGTCCGAGTCCTTCTTGATGATAGATCACTCAAAGAATAAGTCCTGTACTAATAATGCTCGGGTATCTGAAGCACACAGCCCAGGACACGTCGGCGCCTGCAGCATTGGTACACCCCCAATTTCAGGGCTGAAACTGCGTTCATTGGCGATGATGTCTGGCATGTGAAGAAAGATGGCTTTGAGTTGTTGAACGTATATAAGACGGACCCAGAGCCAACCCAAGTTTTGGACGAGATGAGACGTTTCAAAGGTCTTCGAAATGGCCTTATCGTTGAAGTATCGTCGTCTCTGGGGAACAGGAAATTGTTGTAGCTGTTGCTGTAGCCCTGAAGTGACCCTGGGTACCATCGTGAGTTCCATAAATGGGTATATAGTTGTTCTGGACGATTTGTCTCAATTCCGTCTTCTAGGATACTGTTGGCTCTGTTTCGGCCCAGCATCGCCATGGTTTCGCCAGGCATGATGAATCTGGCGAAACAGTATTTGCAGCGCTATTATAAATGGCCCGTACTCTCTCTGTTGCTCGGCCGCTGAACCATAATTTCTGCCATCTGACCTTGGATGGCTTGTTGTCGGTAGCAGCGTAGACAGACACACAGCCGTGTTTCCAACCTCGAACCTGGATATACAGACCATTTAAGACTCCATTGAATTGGTGATCTGAGACTAGTTGTTGTATTGGCAGCAATATCACATTGTAGTTGAACGCACTGTCGAATGACACAGATGGAAGCAAATCTTCCACGTCGTGTGTTTGATCCTGTAGTTTATACCAAAGAAGATGACCTCTTTGCCATCGATATAGGCCAGGCAGAGTTGGACAGTAGGATAGCATCGTAGGGCCGATGGGTGGGTTGCCGTTGTTGGATGTATCCTCTGCTGATGAGTCCTCTACTGCTGCGTTCTCGTCCATTGTTGACTCCCGCTCCAGGTCTCCCATACCGTAGTCGTGGGTGGTGTAATCATCCCTTTCGCTTTCCAGGGGAACTTCCATGGCAGCCATAGAGGCGCGCGCTCGAAAATGGCTGTGAGACCACCACATTGTGTATGCTCATACTCTCTCCAGGCTGGCTTTCGTTCCATTCAGTCAGCTTGATATCTTTGGCAATCCGAATGTGACAGTCAAGACTTACTTTATATATGAGTGTGGTAAATGTCTGGGTACATTGTCTTTGGCCTCAAGGTTCGCCTGGGCTGGTCAAAACAGTTGTCTCTAGGATGCCTAGGACCTCGATGTAAGATACTTGTTCTTCTTTCTTATGGTCAAGACGTACCTTGTGTGTGTTACAACTGTGTCGTGTTGTAGGATCCTGTCTTGATACTGACCAAGTGCTCCCACTTCGTGCGTTACTCATCACTCAAAGCGGACCATTGCTGTGGGCTATGTAAGGGAAAAGGTGTGCAAAGGAAGATATAGAAGCGCCCCGTGCTGGTGATGTAGGGAAAGAGGGAAGGATATATACAAAAGATACAACATTGAAAACGTATACAAGTAAAGATCCGATCCAAGTCAAGCCTTGGATCGTAGGTGAGCGCATTGATATTGCTGTTGGCCTCAAGAACACTCTCAACGAGGGGGGTGGGAGAGCCATAAACACGAAACCGGGACATGATCGCGATATAAAAGCAAGTACTTTCGACATGGAAGAGTAGACTTGGAAGACAAAGTTGTTGGCTTCAGACGTTCCGGATGGCATGTTGAGCAACCTGTACGCTGCTTATGATTGTCTGATGCTAAGATGAGTGTCAGAAAACCGTTTAGATCCTGGATACTTAATGCAGAGTTGTTAAACTTACAACAATACTCTCTAGTTCGAGCTTAGAGCTCCGTATTGTCCCGCGTAAATTGTCCATGTACGCGTCCATGATTCTGAAACTACTATATCAGTAAACGATATTTTATCATGCAGAGGAGGAATCCTTCACACACAATCCCAGGCTAAAATGTGCGTCGGAAAAACGGTTGAAGCCATCCTTGCTGCTTTATATAGAGTTGTTTAAAAACTGAAAGTTGATCAATGTTGCAATGGACGGACAGTACCCAATCGCCATTTGATACTTCAAGGCAGTGGTCGTGATAGATTCGCCAGGTTGCTTGATCAGAACCCGATGAGAGATGTTGGCATCGTCAAGCTAGCTAGGGGAGCACGTAGTCCCGCCTTGATACCGCACTTAGATGTTTCCAATATTGTGCTGGGTGTGATCTCTCCTCCTCGAGGGTTCAAGATGTTGAATTCGACTGTTCTCTACAAACCGACGTGCCAGCAAATTGAGATAATGGCATTAGGATGAGAAATTCTTCGCGCACAATCTAAAGCCAAGATGTACACCAGGGAAACATTACCAGGCAGAGAGGCCTTGGAGTTTATCCATGCCCATCATCGGCCGTTGTTCTCTGTTGAAGATGTCGACTCTCTTCATTCGTGGGCCTTTGGCTGCGTGCTCATCGACTAATGAAAGAACTGCGACTGACACAATGTAGGGTCGGGTTCCTTGCCACGCGGCTAATTCCAAGCAGCTGGATACACTGCACGTTTGTTCCCAACTCGCAAATTGGCTGTCTAGTGACCAGCCCATTGACTTGTCGCGACTTCTGGGGTAGACAGTGTCTGTAGTTGCACCTGTGGACGATAGAAGGCTCCTGTGACGGCAGTTGGGAGGTTCGATTTATCTCATACCTCATCGCAAGAGCCGAGATCCTTGTGATTTGGTGATTGCTGGCTTGCTTCATCATGAAGACTTTGAGAAAATTGCTTTTTCTCGTGACTGCAAAGTTCATCGATCATGCGGATCCTGGGTGAGATCTTGATGACTATGTGTGAGAGCTTTCACAGCTCGGGATGTTGTTGGAAGTGTTCGTTTATCCCCCAGTTCCTCCATGCCTCTCGATCTCATGTGCTCTCTCATATCGACCAGTGTAGAGAAAGTTTCAGTGCAGTCGGGTATCCGGTATGGTAACCGCTTTCCTTGGTTGTCGTCTTCTATATATAATCGAGTTTCGTGACGATATCTGAACATCTCCGTGCACCCGTCTATTGGGCGCCAAATCTCGCTTCGGTGTTTCCTCTTTATATGTTTCAAAGCCTGGCCTGATCTTGGACCCGTTCGTGCCATCTGGGCCAGGGAGGTTGTGACGTAGTTGATTTGCTTTTCTTTGAGATTCGTATGTATGTAGCACGTCTCCATGTGCGGATGTGTTGGAGGAAAGCTTCGTAGTTGAGGGAGGTTGATGGACTTGGGAATGGCTTCCATTGGTCGAGTGCGAGATGTCGGTGGTTATAGCATCAGAACAGCTCCGCCCGCTTGGACAGTATCCTCGCTCCGTTGTGATGATGTCTGGGCCTTGGAGGACCATGAATGTCAACTCCATTCCGTCCTTTCGGACCGCGTTTGTAAGACGGGTTCGAAAGGCCCTCCAATCTTCGGAGGAGTCATACACTGGCATTCAGTTAGCATTCGTGTGTATTAGGAATGTGTTACTTACATAGACGCCGATAGAGCTAAGGTTCCATCGGTATTGACAGCACTGCGACTATAGTCATACCGGTGCTGGGAAGATAATCAACAAATTGCGACAGGGCAAGTATCGCTAACCAGTCTCCCCTGGTTGGTCGCAGTGGAAGTTGGTGTTGGCGTTGTCTCTATAGATATTTCCTGGTCGCCCTTTTGGCTCAGGCGTTTTTGTGCGCTTGCAAGTTCTGAAGTGTTGAGGCGATAAACTGGTCGCCCTTTGAACGATCGATGGTGATCCCTTGGTGCGAAGATGGCCCACCTTGGAAGCCTATTACTCAAACAGTATCTCCTTTAACCAACAGAAAGTCGATGGCCTGGATGTTCAGTCGATACGTAGCCTCGCGGAGAGGTCTCCAGCCGCCCACCGCATAATACGTCTCATCGTTCCAACGATGGGAACCGACATCCCTGGGGCGCCAGCCTCCAAGCACCGGGCGATGTTAAAATAGAGAGTAATGAACTAACAGAATTCTGATGGCTCTTTCAATGATGCTGTACCCAAAATGAATCAAAAGGTTCTCTCAGTAACGGTTTGTGCTGGCCGTGTAGAGGGTTGAAGCCATTTGGAACACCGTAACAAAAATGCTCAGGACACCGCAGTTCTGCTCTTGGCGGATGTTGCATGCGTAAGGTTACAAGACACTGTTCTTGCAGAGAGTATCTCTAACAGCGCAGTCCAAGGCTTGCAAGATGATGATGCTCAGTTGGAAGGGGGTTAGTGTCTTTGTGGTGCCGTAAGAGGGATGCAACTCTCAAGATGTTCGAATCCCAAAGCCACTACAGTTTGATGAAGGCCTGAAGCGCTGCGTCCTTCGTGCCGTCGTTGTCTCATCTCCATCTCATGGATCGCCAAAGAACCAGGGCTGAGCCGGTTGTGGTATCTTTGTTGGAAGGTTGGCACTACAGCCCCGAGTGATGACAAGTGCACGGGATGAAGCATCACACCCCGTCGGCAAGACTTCCTGTCGGGAGGGTTCTGATGTAGATTGAAGTTCTGCTTCTGTCCAATGAATAACGATGAACAAGATTCGGCGGTCTTGTTCGCAGTGATAAATACATGGGATTTTAGAGGTACAAGCCGGGGAAGGTTTGTATACCACAACGGGCTTTTGCAGTAACGGCTTGTCCCGGATTGAACGTGTGAAGACGAAGACGATAGAGCAAGAAGGAAATGATAGAGTAAGAGAGAAGACGAGAGAACAAGAAGAACACAAGAGAACAAGGGCCAATTTGACAATAAAAGCAAATTCTCTTTTGGTAGAAGAGAGTGCCTCTACGGGCAACCGTAAGAAAGCCTGGAACTTACAAAGACACTGCGACAGAGCGGACCAGAGTAACCCGTTGAGAGAGGGTGTTGAGTGCTAGTCTCATGTATAGTATAAAAGAAGCCAATAGAGGTATATATATAAATTGTAAAAGGACATCCAGATCTCACTCTGGGTGAACTGGTGCTTATAATATATAGAAGATGGATGATGAGAAAAGAAGGAAGTCAGTCTGGGGGAGAGCTGGGGATCTTATAGACGAGCCAGGCAGGATTTCGAAAAGCCCTTGATTCCATAACCACAGGTAACTGGAGCCAAATAGGTGTGTGAATGCAACAATGAGCTTCGCAAGCATAATGATTGTGGTGAAGGCACTTCGGGCATCCAAATGGAATCATGTTTGGTGGTCAGAAGGCCTTGATTGGAAAGCAAAGGTGAAGAAAGGACTTGCAGCTTTGTTAATTGCCCACAAATCATACAATAGATAACCTATGACAGCACTGACTCTATTGTGATGCTATCACATTGTATCCTCATCAATTGTCATAATTGGACCCTTCACGCTTCAATACGAAAGCAATGCAGCGTACGGAGCATGCAGGCAGCAGCCCGTGCTTCGCTCAGACATATCAATACCTTCGCCTACAGAAAACTGAATGACTACAGTGATAAGGTCTAATGAATCGTTATTGCATGGCAACGGAATAGTCAGTACTGGCGTTAAAATTGTATCGGTCACCAGAAACGTATGGGTGTTGGAAGTGTATTGTCAAGATGGAGTGTTCTAATGTAAAGCTTATGGCAATTGTCCGTTAGGGTGCATGTTTTCAGGCAAATCTTTAGCAATTACCCAAGATATCTTGATTCAAGGCTTGAAAATAATCACGAAAGTGCCATTGCCAAAACATGATACAAGCAATGCAACAAGAGGTGAGGATTGTAGACGTGGTTGGAAGTTGCTACCCGTAGTAAGCCCGGACCAAACAACTGTCACGTCACTGAGGCAGCGGCGAATGACGTCTCTTTAGGCTTTACCTAAGCTCAGGTCCCAACTTTATCATTCATCTTCAACTCGACTCTCACTGACAACGTTAAGTTGAGGACATATTCAATTCACTCCAGCACAGGATCTATAATCTCATTGCATTTCTTGCAGGTATTTCACTGATTGAGTTGCCTGTTCTCCTTCCCAATCCTCAATCACACCAGACACATCACTACTTGCCCCTCAACTCAACAAACCCCACTATTAACAAACATCACCACCAACATGGCTTCCGATCTGGAAACACTGATTGATATGGGCTTCGACAAGGAGCGCGCTGAGATTGCCGTCAAGAAATCAGGAGGCCGTACGTTTTACCTTTCAAACAATCGCTATTCAAGCTAACTCAAACAGTCCAGGGTGCTCTCCAGTGGCTTGAGGATAACCAGGACAAGCCTATTGATGAGATCAAGGCTGCTGCTGCCGCCCAAGAGGAAGATGACGATGATGAAGACACCGAGGCCAAGATCAAGGAGATCGAGACTGGCAAAGCTGCTTCCCTTGTCTGCAATGAGTGCGGCAAGAAATTCAGAAACCATGATCTTGCTACCTACCACGCGACCAAAACGTACGTTCAACTTACACATGTTCAAGATGCCTTGACTAACAGATCATACAGCGAGCACACAGACTTTTCCGAATCAACAGAGGAGATTGCTCCCCTGACCGAAGATGAGAAGAAGGCTAAACTCGAGGCGCTCCGCGAGCGCCTCCAAGCCAAGAGAGCCGTTCAATCCGTCAAGGACAAGGAGGACCAGAAGCGCAATGAGGTAAGCAAGCTCCCAGACTCACATCCAGGGCCCGAATCTAACGTGTCATAGCAAATCCGTCAAAAGTCCACCAAGGAGAGCCAGGAAGCCAAGGAAGAGTTGGCCAAAAAGCAGGCCGTCAAGGAAGCTGCAGCAAAGCGACAGGAGAAGCTGGAGGATCAAGAGGCCAAGCGACGCATCAAGGCCAAGATCGAGGCCGACAAAGCCGAACGACGCCGAAAGGCAGAGGAGGCCAAGGCCGCCAGAGAGGGCCGAGCTCCCCAGGCTGAGGCTGCTGCTCCTAGCAGCGCCGACACTATTGCCACTGCGGTTAAGCCCAAGAGCAACCACAGCGAGGCCCGACTTCGCCTGCAGACAGGCGGTGGAAACATCACCAAGACTCTGCCTGCCGAGACAACATTGTTCGAGTTGGCACAACAGGTTCAGAGCGAGACAGGAAACCCTGTCACCAGCTTTACCACTACCTTCCCACGAAAGACCTTTGAGGGCGATGTTGACTTCTCCAAGACTCTGAAGGAGGCAGGATTCGTTCCTTCATCTGTTCTGATTGTTAAATAGATTATGACGTAGATGCGAAAGTGTGCATGGCGTGGCGTTGATGGGAACAGCAGAGCATATGCTTGGTGCTACGAAAAACGAAAACATAGGCCCCTCCAAGTAGAGAGATAGAAGTTGGCACAGAGGTGCTTAAACCTCTGGTCACAATCACAGATCACTTTAGACGGTAGTCACAATTTGAAGAAACCCATATTGAACTCAAACCACCCATGGCGGGACTTTTTTTATCAGAGCCTTTGAATTGACCAATTCTCCCTCCGCGAAACTCCGTTGAGCGCATTCGTCATAGCGTCATATGAAAGAAGCAACTCTGTCCAGGGCGCAGGGTATAGTGCCCGCATTCCATCCTTTATGATCGATTGATTGGAAACCCCGAAGCCATGCAGTCGAAGTACAAAGAACAAGGAAACAGTCGTGACGGCGTAACCGCTTAGTCGAAGAGACCGAAGCCCATATCCTCGTCAGACTCCTCCTTCTCTGTAATAATTGTCAGCAATCCGTGGTTATCTGTCGTGTTTCGTGGATCAACGTACCCTCCTCCTTGGCCTCCTCAGGAGCAGCCTCCTCAGCACCACCAGCAGCGGCGGCACCACCGGCGGCAGGGGCAGCACCGCCACCAGAGCCGACGTTCACGAGAAGGTCCTTGACATCCTTGCCCTCGAGAGCCTATACAATAAATTCCGTCAGAAAATCGAAGTCCAGGGAGATAGAATTGTGCGCGCGAATCGCTGGGGTTGTCGGTTTCGTACCTTGGCGAAGATGGAGGTCCAGATGGGCTCAACCTCCTCGACGTTGGCGGCCTTGATGAGGGTCTGGAGCTTGTCGGCCTGTTGGTTGTCGCGATGACGAGGTTAGCGATCACGCACACACAAATACCAGAAAATTCGTGGAAATCGCGGGGCATCATATGACGCTGGCCGTAGGGATGGATTTAACGTACGGTGATCTCAATGCCGTCGTCGGCGAGGATCAGGGCCGCGTAGGACGAAGCGAGCTCGGCGTGAGACATTGTGAATGGATTTTGACGTGCGGGTGGGAGATTGTAAAGTCTGCACGAAGTCGAGTCGTTTGTGGTTTGAAGTCGGAATATCACCAAATGGAGCTTACCACAGAAATCCTGGTTCGAAATTCGGTTGGAGGGCTTTCAAGACCTAAAAGTGGGAAGGAGCAAAGGATTATCCGCTCCGGAGGTGAGTCACGCCTTGTTATTGGCTGAGAAGAAACGAACCAATGAGAGAGACTTTTGTTCCTGCCTTGTCTTCTACCCCACATTTAGCTGAGCCCCCCACTCGCCGTGTCGTCAGGCAGGCTCAAGCTTGATGCCGCGTGCAGCAGTTCATTGATCCTTGGCTTGGAGGGGGTCTAGGCTTTCCATCTCATGAGGTGACCGCATAAGTTGATCAATGCAAACACTTCAGCTGAATCGCTGTACAGTAATGATAGCACGTTTTTCATTATAGTCTATCAGTATCAATTCATATCATTTATCCACCTTCACCGTATCATTCATCCTCCTTCATTACTAGTGACATACCATACTTTGCTCCTAGTTCATCACCACCTCCCCACCAAGTCAACTCAACTTCCTTGAATCTCTAGCCCCGCCGCCACCTCATCGCATTTCATCACTCCACGGATCTTCGGTCAAGTTGTACAGAGCAGGGACAACAATCGACCTCGATTCCAATAACTACCGACTCTTTCTTCTCTTCTCATATAAACATACCATCATACGTCTGTAGCAAGGTCGAACCACAGCCGCCAACATGGACACTCCAGCAATCCCAATGCCGCGGGATCCTCGCGAACAAGACATCCTACAGAAGCTAACGATGATCCGAGATCGCCTACTGCTTCTTAAACAAGATCGCACAAACTACATTCGAACGCAGGATGTCATGCCCTTGTTTGACGAGACCATGGACCAAGTCAAGGATTTGACCGTTGTACGGGCGGAGACGGGCCTCAAAGAGGAGAACAGATGTATGTCATTGAATCTATCGCAAACACAATTACCGCGGTACTAAAAATTATTCCTTCAGTGGACAAGACTCTAGAGAGTTGTTTCCAACTACTTTCCCTATTCTACCTTACCATCGGACGAAACAACGAGGCGCCGGCGACCTATGCTATGACATCAACCGTTAAGCGACTCCTCGATCACCTCAATGAAGCCGAGCTCTACTCCGCCAAAGATCTTGGAAGCATTAAGACAACACTCGAGGATCTATCTAAGAACATTCGCGAAGCTGCTAGTGACCCGTCCCCCGATAAGCGACACCCTCCTTACATGCTCACCCTGCTTGAGAACCGTGTCGAACTATGTAACTCGACCCTATCAAGACTCCAAAAGCGATTAGATAAATTGCCGGACTATCTGCTGGAATCTCACGAGAAGCTCATTTCAATCTTGCGATCGATTTCGCTAGCCAACACCAAGTCCAAGGTAAGCAAGTTTAGTGGTGCTGCTGTAAGCTACAGACTAACGTGGAATAGTTCTCGACATCCGAGGTTAAGAAGCTACGAAACCAAATCTTGGAAATTGGTGAAAAGCACAACAATGGCACATTTACTGCAGAAGATGGCGCTGTGGAGGAGGGCGGAGAAGTAGTCCGGGACTTGTACAACCGCTGTGTCCGCTGGTCGGACCTGGTTCTCGAGAGGTGAGTTGCGCATTGCTTCAATAGAAGTCTTACTAACAATTACAAGGCAAGGGGAGGTGGCTGATCAATGGCGACCGATCTACGATACACTCATTCGCATTCGCAACGACCTCGAGAAGCTTTCCCTTACACAAGCTTGGTCACTCCGAGAAACCGACCTGTACGATTTCCAGCGACAGCTTGACCGAATTGACGAGAGCCGAGGAGATAATGGTAACTGGGTTGACGACCGGGGGCGATCGGCCGACCTTTGGACTCAGCGAACGTTCCTCTACCTCATCCGACGATCATACGCCTACATTTACTCATTCATGCTGGCATCTGAGCCAGTATCCGAAGCTCTGTTGCCTGTCTACAATCAATTGCAGACACTGAAGCGATGTTTGATCGAGGTCAAGAATAACGGAGGTGTATCCTCTGTGCGAGAGTTGTACCCTTACAGCATGAAGGTATGTCGATATACATTAAAATTATTTGGACCAATAACTAACCGATCACAGCTCAATTCTCTCGACAACATGAAAGTGGACGGCAAGTTTGTAGTGAACGGCGATATCCCCGAAGGACAAGGCAGTGTTACGGAGCTACTGCATGAGTGCTTTGATCTCAACTACGAACTGAGAGTTGCCGCTGAAGAGGTGATTGAGAACAATGCAAATAGCAACGAAGCTTAGACTTGAGGTGCAGTAGTGGCATATCACTCCATAAGTGACGGGGTGAGAGATTCCCTGGGGGAACTCTGGTGTACGATGGCGTTACTATTACTTGAATTGGAATTCCGTTGGTGGACAACTCTTGCTTGTGGTGTTTGGTATAATTGGGCTTGCGTCTGTGGAACTATTAATGAAATATATGTACAGGAATTCGTGGTTGAACTTTTTGAGCCAGCAGGTGATAGGAATGGGTACGAATCGGCAGAGACTGGGTGGTATGAGGACCTCATAAGTACTCGCCTGAGCGCTTTATTGTCACTTAATGGTTTCTTCGAACTTGGTTAATCGAGTATATGAGATTGGATTATTGATATTAGTTGAATCTGAATGCAGCCTTGAAAGGGTAGATTTGGACCTGCGTCGGATTAGCTTGTGACTTTGAGGATGCTTCGAGTGCTCTCACCTTGTCCATATCCCAAACACCAGAAGTGGCATAGATATCCTTGCTCAAGTTCTCTCGCACTTGTTCTACAGAATCGGCAATGCAGACGAGTGTGCTTCCGGCGAAATCCAGACTACTGGGACTATCGTCTTTAGGGACAGAGTTGAGGATGGCACCTGTTGTATATCAGTATTAGTATCTGTTGAGACGTAGAAACAAGTAGCATAAGCATACCTCCCATCTTCCAGTTTCCACTCTCGACATTAGGCTTCATGTTATCGAAATGCTGTCTATATATAATCAGCATCTTTCCAACCACCCTATCTGATAATATCTTACCCTCGAACTTCAAGTCGCTTCTCAAGCATGCCAGGCTTGTCATGAACAACGACGAGAAACTCGTACTTTCCGGGAGGAACGGTAACTGCGCCTGAAGCCATTGTTCGAAGTGTTCTGACAGTAGTGAAATAGGATACGGGTTTTGTTCTGATGATTGAAGAAAAGAGTCCAGAGGATGACATTGCGTGTATGCTTGTTTATGTAGTCTTTGGTAATATGAGGTGGTGGATTGCGGGGTGGGAGTGTGAATGTGGGGTAGCGGAGGGTGAAGGGCGTGGTGGTTCCATCGTGGGTACGCCCTTTGATGCATGGGACTGGGGAAAGAGGAGTATTCACGGTTGGTATTGGGTTTTGAATATTTTGGGTAATTTTAGAGTAATCATGAGATCTCCTTACCTAAGTCTGGAAAATCTAGAACTGATTTGCGATTTCATAGTATTAAGTACATGTTGGTGCTTCAGGGTAGGACCACTAGAAATTACCTCTGTGGGACATGAGCACCCGGACAGATAAAGGCTAGTATTTTGGCAAGTATGATACCTAAAATACATGAGAATGTATCTTTATGGAAGAGTAACGAGTGGATATTCAGTAGTTTATTCGGAGACACTGCAATCATGTAACTGAGTTAAGCTGAGGTATACCTAACACCAAATACATGTAACAGATTGGTTTCCTCTCTGATCTATCTTGCTCGTCTATATTACTAAAACAGTCTTTCCCACAAACATATGAAATCCTCAAGTAGGTATCTCTGGCAACTCGCATCTCAACACCCGTGCATAACTCTAGCAAACACACAACAACCCCAGTCTCATCACCTTCTAAGCATGTGCAGTCTGACCTCGAAATTCGTGGTTTTCTCCAATGGGCTTCGAAAAGTCCAGCTTCTTGATATCATGTTTAATATTCCGAGTCTTGACACCAACAGCAACAAAGATAACTGTGACTAGTAGCTCAGGTACCAGGCCAAGACACACTTCGACTGCTTTTGAAGACAGGAAACCTGAGCTTGGGTTTGAGATCTGGAGTTGGAGAAAGGCAATCGCGTAGCTGAGGCGGAGACCAAGAAGGGGAAGAGCGATGAAGACTGCATACAAGAGCTTACAAAGTCAGTATCATTAACATGGTGAGATGAGTTTGGACTGAACTTACCAGCATACCATCACGGAGAGAAGGTACGGCGCCGTTTCTAGATGATCTAGTTTTGCCAAGGGACCACAAGGACCAGACAGCAAGCAAAACCCATGCTAGTGCGATAATTGCAGATGCAACATGGAGAAGAGTCTCGTTCTTTGAAACATCTTTGCCTTTTTGGAGATTGATCACCGACACGATGATGAGTGCCATAGCGGCACCAACCAAAGCATGATACTGAACTTCAAGGACAATATCGAACCGTCGATTAAGTCGAGGATTTGTGGCTCGTCGACTAACAAATTGTCAGTATGCTGTAAGCGACCAGTGAGAATAGTACCTACGCTTCGTGCAAGATACCAGAAGCTGCGAGCAGTAAAGGTGAAAGACCAATACTGTTGAGAATAACTGTTCCGGTAGAGCTACTGGCGCCGTGAAGACCAATACCGCCTGTGGTGATTCGGAGGACGCAAAAGATTTGCACGTATAACCAGCCAATAAAACCAGTTTTTCCATGTTTGAAGAGGCAGTATATGGCAGGTTGAGCCAATATGATATAAAGGGCTAGTTTGGCCGCGGCGATTGAGTCTGTCATTTTGACAAGAGGATGTAAGTGTAATTAAGGTAAGGATGCAATGGCTGGCGTAGTTTGACTAGGAATATGAATGCGAAAACCATAATGAGTTCGGTCTTTATTATACTTGAAGAATAAAATATTGGCTGCCTCTTTCATATCGAATCCTATTCTCTTGCGGCAATCCTTTGATGGTTGTCGTTTAGAAAATGTCTTGCGGCATGATTACTGGTCCAAGAGGTTAAACGAGAACGATGACGATGGAGGATCGGACCTTGTCTAGTGTTAGGATCTGCATCTGCAGTCAGATATAAGTGCCATAGGGCTAAAGACTGTCCGAAATTACCTTGACACAGATCGATCTAATGAGGAAAGAAGGCTGTGCTTTAGGATTATTGTTTTAATATACCATGGCATTTGTGTAGAGATTTTCATACTGTAGTCTTGGGAGCTGTAAATATTGTATGTCCTCTAGACTCGGGTTCTTTCTCACAGCCAATATCTAATCAACATTACAAAAGATACTCTGTTATTATACCTACACACTGAGATAAATATCTTTAAATATTCCCTTTAATTCAACTGTAGAAATGTTTATTAAATTGCAGAAATGCATTTCGTAGCTCCTGCAGCCTGTAGAGATTATCGGATAACGGCACACGCTGACGAATCGTTAGCGCTTGCCCACGTCGTTCACAGCCACGATCGACGCTCGTCGTTCTCGTTCCCGTTGAACCTCACATCTCAAACAACAATTACAAAAAATAAAATTCATTTGATCGTTGGCTATGAATGGATCTCAGCAGCCGCCTCGTAAGCGTGCACCCAAGCTGTTCCACAAAAAGTCTCGTACTGGCTGCCAGTCATGTCGGAGTCGCCGTGTAAAGGTACAGTCACTCCTTCATTCGATAGTGAACTTGACTTACAGTATCCAAGTGTGACGAAACAAAGCCTGTTTGCTCGCATTGTAGCCGTCTTCAACTCCCCTGCATCTATGATCGCGCAGTATCCGATAGCAACTCTTCTTCACCAACTGAAAATGGAGGACAACAACAGAATAAAAGCACGGTAGAAACTATCGTTGACCCTCCCGAATCAGAATCTCGAAGGAAGCTGGAACTCAACCTGTTTCATCAGTACATGACTGACACCGGCCCATCTATTATCATGGATTCTATCACATCCAATTTCTGGATATCGACCATCTGTCGCTTGGCGCTCAAATCAGATGCCACGCTCTACGCTATATACATGGTCGCTGCGCTGCACGCCCACCAGCGCAGCAACTATACCGACAACAAAGCCCTCGACGCATGCCAAACCTACCTCAACATGGCTATCCGGGAGCACCACAAGGATGTCGCCGACATCAATTCGGATAACATAGAGTATATATGCTTGACCTCGAGTATGCTACGTCTCTACGGCTTTGCTCAACTACAGCGCCGCTCATTGGAGCCGTATACGCCTCCTGTGGGCCTCTTGCGCATTACAGGTGCCAGCACCGCGCTCTTCCGCAAAGCGTGGGATCTCATACAGGATAATACCGAGTCGGTAGCGTACAAGATGATCGAAAGTGCCGCGGATCTTCTCGAGGACAACTACAGCAAAGAACTACCCGACGATTTAAAACCCTTAATGAACCGCGAGAAACCACACGAGCTTGAAGAGTCATGGGACGCAGATACAGAAGACGCCTACGCAAGATCGCTGAGTCTCATAGGACGCATACGGAGCTTTATCGATAGGGAAAACATCGCCAAGAGCATCGGACGAAGAACCATTGTCTTTCCCATGATGATGCGCATGAAGTTCTCTGATTTGGTGGATGAGCTTCGGCCAAGGGCGCTTGTTATTCTGGCATATTACTTTGGACTCTTGTCTATGTTGAGTGAGTTTTGGTGGATTGGAGATTCGGGGGCTAGAGAGATTAGAGCGATTGAGAAGATCTTGCCGGATGAGTGGCAGGGTTGGCTTGAGTGGCCGAGGAGTATATTGCAGGAGCAAGATGTTGTGATGGATGGTGGTGAATAGACGGCACAGGACTGTGGTAGAAGTTCTCAATTCTTCCTCCAAGATCTGCCATTTTGGGTGTATTATTCAATTCATGGTACATTATTCATAATGATTACGAGATACATACATTATGAACTGATGCATTATGATCTATCTCCGCCAAGATTTGTATCGTGTCAGTTGCAGGTCTCATGCCTTTGTTCTCGTGAGCAGAATTTAGTCCATGTCCGATATACGGCGAAAAAGTCACAGAATAAAACAATGAGGTCAGATGATGAAATATCTGGCAGGGGTAGCTCTGCTAAGCGAGTGATGGGCCCTGACTAAACCCGACTAACAAGACCCTGTTTTGAGCATCATCGTCATCGGAAAAGTTGACAACCGTAGGCTAAGGATAGCTCTTAGTTGATGAAGCAAGCCATTGTTATGTAGCTTAGATACTATCGTGCAGTCTGTGTAAACCTCTCCTTATGTTAGGTTATAGAGTATTTGGCACAATATGTGCCATCGTGCATATGACATGACACCCATGCTCATATGGGGCATGGTGCCATGATGAATGTCTGGGGTACAGTATTTTATCTGGAGAGCATCATCACAGACAACGATACTCTTCTATCTCATTCCTTGATGCTTTCATATAAAAATTCTCTAATCATGAGTCCATCATAAATTGATTACATAAAATAGGCGGCTCCCGGACATCGCGGAGACTTGAAAGCCGGATATGCTCCGCTTCAGCTCCGAAATGATGAAGCATCGGCCTTTGATCTCCGTATTTGCCTCCCAATTGATCTCAGAAAATGGCAAAAAAGATAGGGAATATTGAAGTATCGAGAGTAATTTCGGATTACAGACTGTGTATTTCTAGTGCCTCTTGCTAATTAATCGTCTCATGGGTTGTCAGGCCATTTATAAGTCGCGCAATCGTTGGCGGGGAAAAGATGTAGGAGGTAAGTAAGATAGATGCGGGATGGACGGAATGGGTCAGTCACTGGAGGGTCCGTCCTTCCTATATCCGTATTAATGATATAATGTCTTTGACCCTCTCACATTTCCCAACTCACTCTCACTCTCACTCTCACTCACTCACCAACAGAACAAAGAATCACAATACAAGTAATCACCTCACCAAACATCCAATCTATGCCCTACCTCTCATCTGGAAACAACTACCTCTTTTCCCCATACACCACACAAAACCACGCCACAATGGCACCCTCAGTATACATCCTCCTCCAGCGCGACACAGAGGCCACAGTCGTAATCTCCTCAGTCTATCTCGATCTTCAAGACGCCAACGCCGCGCTTCTTCACCTCGCACAAGAAGCAGGTGTCGACCCTGCAACTGCTAAGCCTACTGCCGATGCCGGTTCCGAGCAGCCCTCGCTTGTCAAGAAGCCTCTGCGATGGGAGGCCGCCGATGGGACCGCCGCTTGGGTTGAGCGCCATACTGTGACAAATCGCAAGACGCACGCTTCTGGCGCTGCTGGCGCTGCTGATAAGCCTGGGTTGAAAAGGAATGATAGTCGGTTGTATGTCAACGATGACGATGATGTTATCGAGGTTACCGACCATGATGGGCACTACGATTAAAGATGGAATCAACGACGTGGGATTAATGCGGAGGATATTGTACGATGGAAATACATGCTAAACAGCGTGAGAATAATTCAATTATATAGCAATTCAAAGCAATGTTTATCAACCTTTTCCACAACTTCTATCCGGGTTCTAATACATTTCTACCCATATATCCTGTAATCTACGCAATTATAAATTTTATGCGACGCAAACCATCACGTTTACAGCTTGGCCTTAGGGGCAGTCATCATAGTCTCGGCCACGATTCTTCTCTGAATCTTACCAGTCGCCGTCTTGGGCATCACCTCGGTAAAGTAGACCTACACGCCATTAGCATCCGCGTTCACATCCGAAATCTCTTTCGTATTTTAAATTGCAGCAAACTTACCTTCTTGGGCACCTTAAACTTGGCAGAGCGCTCTTCGACCCAAGCCTTGAGCTCCTGTGCAGTCAACTTCTCGCCGTTCTTGAGAACGACTGCAACACCGATATCCTGACCGTAAACCTCGTCGGGGATCGCAAAGCTGACAGCCTCGCTGATCTGGGGGTGGCGGGTGAGGACGTTGTCGAGTTCGATGGGGCTGATCTTCTCGCCGCCCTTGTTGATGAGCTCCTTGATACGGCCAGTGATGATAATGTAGCCATCCTCGTCCTTCTTGCCCTGGTCACCCGTTCGGAAGAAGCCGTTCTTGTGGTAGGATTCGGCGTTGGCCTTGTCGTTGTTGAGGTATCCCTTGGTGACGTTTTCGCCAATGATGCAGATCTCGCCCTCGGCACCCTGAGGAACCTCCTCACCCTGGTCGGTAAGAATCTTGACCTCGACACCTTGACCGATACCGACGGTGCCGGCCTTTCTCTTGGCGGGAGGGAGAGGGTTGGATGTCATCTGGTGAGCTGCCTCGGTCATGGCATAAGCCTCGAGAACGGGAGCGTTATATGTCTCCTCGAGTTGCTGGAAGACAGTAGGCGACAGAGGGCTGGAGCATGATCGGATGAAGCGAATGTTGGGCTTCGGGCTAGGGGGAGGGTTCTTGAGCAGGATTTGGTGGATCGTGGGAACAGCTGTGTACCAATTGGCCTTGTGGGTGTTGAAGTCGGTCCAGAATTCCGAAGCAGAGAACTTGGTGGGAACGACCATGGAACCACCGGTGAAGAGAGGAGCCAGGAGGCCACAGAGAAGGCCGTGAACGTGGAACAGAGGCATGACCAGCATGGTTCTGTCCTTGGGGGTGAGTTCGTATGTGTTCTTGATGTTGTCTGCGATAGGGTCAGTCATGATAAGTGAGGTGGTTTTTGATACGACGTACTCATGGTTCGGGTCAAGTTGCGATGAGTGAGAGGGACCTATGGTTGTGAGTATGAGATATCGCAATGCCATTTCGATTTACTTACCACCTTGGGGCGAGAAGTGGTGCCACTATCAACTTATTAGTTAAGTATTCATCGCGAATCTCATGAGACCAACCTAGTGTGCAGAATAAGAGCGACATCATCAGGCTCAGCAGTGAGGACCTTTTCCTTCTTACCCTTCAAGAGGCCATAGTCCTTGACATCGAGAGCAACCTCGCCCTTGGCCTCGTCCCAGTAGCACTCAGCAACGGCAGCATTGAACTTCTTGGCCGCTTTTACACTAGGCGCACCAGCCGCATACGCACCTCTGGGAACGAGGACAATGGCGCTCTTGACGTCGTCGATATAGAACTCAAACTCATCCTGCTTGTAAGCCGGGTTGAGAGGCGCGGCGATTCCACGTTGCCAGGAAGCAGCCAGGAATGAGACGATGAATTCGTAGGAGTTGATAAGGGCGATGGAGACGGGAGCGGCCTTTGTGATGCCCAGATCAGCGAGCTTGCGCTGGAAAGCTGAGACGTCGGATTCGAGGTTGGCGTAGCTCACGGTGAGAGCTTTGGGCTTGGAAGGGATGATGATGGCTTCGGCGAGCGGATTGCTCTTGTTGATTGCGGATTGAAGGGTAGACATTTTGCGATTATGATTATCGGTTATGGGAAAGGACGAAGAAGATGGTGATGGAGAAGATAAAGTAGAGTTGAGCTAGTGGAACGAGATGTGAGTCCGATACATCGGTTATAAACGTAATCGACAACGGTTTACAACAAACTAGCGACACTGTTACTATTAGTAGCACCTAAACTACGCGATAAACAAGGGGAAGGCCTCACTTAAATCTCCCTAAACTACCATGACGTGCTTGGCCCTGGATCCGTTTTGTCGCGGCCAAGGGTCCGGGGTGTTTCGGCTTCCATCCGAGCCGACCGTTGACCGAACTATGCCCATTGCCAAGGGGAATAGTCAGGCAGTTTACGCGTCTTTTTATCCCCTGGGCTTGGAAGTCAATTGATGTGAAATAGAGGCTGGATATCCGTAGTTGACAGCTCTGTTGCTGGGGCTTGGTATGATGTAAATGTAAATACTAGCAAGGGTCTTTGTCAAGGACTGGAACCTGCTAAGAAACAGTGGATTGAACAATTACAGTGGATATAACTAGATGTGCTCTTCAATAGATGAGTTATTGACGCCCAACATGGTACCTATTTCCTTGACATGCACAGTCTCGTTCATCTCACCTCATAATTTGCAGGATTTTAGACGTCAAATCTGTACCTACATCAAGTGTAACCCTGCCAAAGAAAATGCCATGTGGCTCTCAAGTCTCAACCCGTAAATCGGCGACTCTTTTCTGTCAAAAACCATGCAGGTTCAGGCTGTACTGCTCTGTCAGGTTAGGCCAGTTAATAATTACCTCCACGATTTGGGTCATTAAACGCCCCCCATCTTGTTCCATTGGCGGGGTTTTAGGTGCTGCATCCTGCATTCAGGGGGGACGGACGACGCTAGAGCCTAAACCGAACCCTCCACTCGGTCTCGGTTGCGCGGCGCGCCTTCCTCTCTCTCCAACTTGGTTCTGGTCTAACTAACACTAACTTTCCATCTTACAAGCTGCGCCTCAACTTTCCCCCGCTATCCCATAGTATCAACTGTCTTTTATCGTTTGTCGCCAATTTAATAGCCTCAACAACTACCAATTCAAATCCTCCATCCATCCCAAACCCATCTTTAGGCACTTGGCCTCGCATCGCGATACCGAGTACATGCCTTCATCTCTTCCGCGACGACCGGTTACTCCCCGCTCCTGATACGATCGAATACACAATCGCCCATCATGGCTGAGGTGGACGTTATGCCCACCTTTGGCTCAGAGCTCAAGGTCGGTTGCCTCTTTAACCCGTAGTCGCCGCATATCCATGGGGAATCGCTTTCTGGCCTCCTTTTCTTTGCGCCTACATCAAATGCTATCCCTTCACAACCTCGTTCGTATCACTAACACGTCGCACTAGGATGGCTTCAAACCAGCAAACGTGTGGCTTGGCCATGGCATTGCCTGGCTAGACGAAATACAACAGTTCTACAGAGAGCGTGCCGCCATAGAGAAGGAATATAGCGCAAAGCTTATGGCACTTTCCAAGAAGTACTTTGACAAGAAGAACAAGAGGACAGCTCAGCTCAGTGTAGGAGAGACTCCTGCCATGACACCTGGTTCACTCGAAAGGTATGCCCATCCCCCCCTAAGTTGACGTGTTGAACCAATGCTGATCACCTTGCGACAACGTAGCGCTTCCTTGACCACATGGGCCACTCAGCTTACCACCCTCGAGTCCCGCGCCGGCGAACACGACAAATACGCCAACAACCTCGTTTCCCAAGTTGCCGAGCCCCTCAAGTTCTTCGGCGGCCGTTTTGAAGAACTGCGCAAGCGCCATTCCGATTATGCTACCAAACTCGAGCAGGAGCGCGATTCTCAATACGCCGCACTTGCCAAGACCAAGGGTAAATACGACAACGTATGCCAAGAGGTCGAGGCTAAGCGCAAGAAGACCGAAAATCATTTCGACAAGGCCAAGACGCAGAATGCCTACCAACAACAGATTCTCGAGATGAACAACGCTAAAAATACCTACATCATTGCAATTAACGTTACAAACAAGCAAAAGGAGAAATACTACCACGAGTATGTACCCGAGGTTATGGATAGTCTACAAGACCTCAGCGAGTTCAAGACGACAAAGTTGAACAGCTTCTGGACAATTGCGACCAACATCGAGTCCGAAATGCTGCAGCAGAGCAACGGTATGGTTCAGCACCAAGGTACCGAAATTCTCAGAAACTTACCTCACCTCGATTCCATGATGTACATCCAACACAACATGGGCGCTTTCAACGAGCCAGCCGACAAGCATTTCGAGGCCAGTCCTGTCTGGCACGACGACGGTACTATGGTGGTGGACGAAACAGCAAAGGTCTTCCTGCGTAACGTCTTGGGTAAATCCAAGTCGCAACTGGGAGAACTACGGCGAGAGGTCGACAAGAAACGAAGAGAAGTCGAAGGTGTCAAGCAGCTAAAACAACGAGTTCGGGAAGGAAAGGAGAAGAAGGACGAGGTTGAGGTTGTCCGCGCGCTCTTCCAAATGCAAGAAAACCTGCATGCTATCGACCGTCAACGGTTGACAGTTGAAGTCGAAACATCAACCATTACATCTGTGGTAGGCGATGTGACACTGGGCGCCAAGAATCACAACTTCAAGGGCCAGACATTCAAGATACCCACCAACTGTGACCTTTGCGGAGAGAGGATTTGGGGTCTGAGCGCAAAGGGCTTCGACTGCCGGGACTGTGGTTACACATGCCATAGCAAGTGTGAGATGAAGGTTCCGCCTGACTGCCCTGGCGAACAGACAAAGGATGAGCGAAAGAAGCTCAAGGCCGAACGCCAGGATGCTGCGAACAACAAGCTCCTGAAGCCCAGCGCGACCATGACATCGATGAACTCCAACACTTCAGATGCGCCTGAGCTTACCCGATCAAATACCATGACCTCACTCAGCTCACACTCGGCACGTCCATCGATATCAGGGTCCATATCTGCGCAACTAAGCCCTACTGAAGAGACACCGCCAGAAGTAGCACGACCAAGTGTGTCATCCACAGCGACTTCTGGCACTGCGCCCAAGCGAAGAATTATGGCACCTCCACCAACCGCTTACATTAAGGATTCAGGCGCTAATGAAACAAACGGTGGTGCCAAGGAAGAGAAGAGGGGCAAGATGATATATCCCTTCGAGGCTACTGGCGAGGGTGAATTGACAGTGCAAGATGGTCGGGATGTAGTACTACTCGAACCCGATGGTAAGTCTCTCACTCTGATTAATCGCGACAACGCTAACCCCCTACAGACGGCTCTGGCTGGGTCAAGGTTCGAGCAGGCTATAAGGAAGGCCTCGTCCCAACATCCTATGTCGAATTCACCACCGTCACCATACCTTCCGCCCCGGCTCCCTCGGCCAGACCATCATCCACCTATTCCACATCCACAACATCCTCACTCACACAGTCCAACAAGAAAAAGGGTCCTGCCGTGGCCCCTAAGCGCGGCGCAAAGAAGCTCCGCTACGTAGAAGCCCTGTACGAGTACGCAGCCCAGGCTGAAACGGAGCACTCCATGGCCGAAGGCGAACGCTTCGTCCTCGTGCAGGAAGACCCCGGCGATGGCTGGGTCGAGGTCGAAAAGGCGGGTGTCACAGGGAGTGTGCCTGCAAGCTACGTGCAGACTGTCTAGAGAACGGGCAGGAATTGTCCTTGTAGAGTTTGTCACTGGAGAAGAGGCGTCTTTCTCGCAGAAGAAAGAAGCAGGAATTAAACACGTGGAGTTTATCAGCGGAGTAGTCGTCAACTTACTGCCTACTGTTACTATAGCAGGCCGCGTGGAGTTGAACCAAAACAACGATCATAACTTGCATTACCAACCAATTCGGGAAAGTTAACCTAGATTGCAGCATGTGAAGGATCTTGCTTGAAGAAAGATGCTTCTACCTTTTTGGAAGAATTCGGTAACAGCGGAACTTCTTAATAGAAACTCTTATTCAGACCAATACTTGAAGAGAAGGATACCTGGACAGTGGCTTGATGGAGCATAGTTACATACAGTAGTGCCTAATGTAGTCGCATGAAATCGGGTTCGTCTGCTGAGCCCCATTGGTATGGGAGCTTACGAAGCAATCCTGGTGTCTTTGCCACTTGACCGATGTTTCCGAGTAAGAGTCATAACATCACGAGCGCAAACAAGGACAAAGGCGAGGTACAGTGAAGTTTGTCCAACTTGATGGTTCTGGAGCACTGATTGCTCGTTGTGAAATGCTAGACATGAAAGGGCGGCGCTTCAACATGCTTCTATGTGTGTATGTGTATATATTACAAGTTTGTAGAAAAAAGGAAGAAGAGGCTTCGACGAAACCACCACCACCGAGACTATTTCATTTCTCATGTATGCCATCCTGGTATAAACTAGCTATCCCGTTTCCTAGCTCCCCCCCGCCACTGGAGATCCATCCATCCATCTGCCATTTTTTCCCTTTCCTTCTTTGTTTCGCTGATCATATCGGGTTGGTTTGTTTGTGCGTGTGCAGTTGCATTTTGCGTGTATCGAAATAGGAGGGGGATATCATCTCTTCCAGTACCTTGGAATAAACGCCGTGCCAAAAACGAAAAAAAGAAAAAAAAAACAAATTTGAGTGGTAAAAGTATGTTTGTAAGAAAAAGGGGAGAAAGAGACTTCCAGGACAATACATTCATCCTCGAGTCAATGAACCCCATGTAAAACCAAACGCCGAGTGGAGTGTATGTGTATGTGTACGATTTGGATATGATGGTAAAAAGGGGTTGGTAGAAACTCCATAACAGGAAACGAGTCTACCAGCTTCGATGAAACGGCTGTTGTTGGTTCCGTCGAGGTAGAGTTGTTCCCTCGCGGACGAATCTTGTTGCTCTCAAAGTTCGGAGATCGTTACTAAATCATCTGCGCTGTGGGAGCTCCCAGAGCATGATGCGAAACGCCATTTCGCAGAGCGTCCTGCAACTCAGCAATCTGGGCCATCATAGCCAAAGAGTGCTGTGACTGCTGCGCCACGTCGGCCGTGAGCTTTTCGTTTTCTTCGCGCAGCCGCTTGACCTCCTCTTTGAGTTCGATTATCTCCGCGTTGGCCGTATCGCTTGCACGACGCTTGCGCTTCACACCTGTCTGCTCGCTGTCGTTCTCGTCGGACAAGACCATATCGGGGGGAGGAGTGTTTCCAGCTCCATCAGGGTTTGTGTGAACACGGCGAAGATGCTCGTTCAAGTTTTCCAGTCTTGAAAACCCCTTCCCGGTGTGTCGCTTGCAATTCAAATGAGGACAGTTGACTGTCTTCTTGGGCCCTCCGTGTTTGTTGTGAACCTCGCGCTCGTGTCGAAGTAGACCACCTGAATATGTAAAACCGGGGAGATTCTCGCATCCTACGGCAGGGCATCGATAGGGTCGTTCGTGCTTGTCCATGTGCTTGCTACAAAGCAGTTAGTATAGCTCTTGCATATGAGTTTTGGGTAGAACTTACTTCCATTCGCACTTTCGCGAAAATACTCGAATCTCTTCTTGGCAATCTTCTTGCGTGCAGTGGAACTTGCCATCTACGCCCTTTACAGCTTCTCTCTCTGGCTTGGCGATAGGCCTGACCCGAGGGGGAGGGGGCGAGTCGATGCTGGGCGAAAGGTCTTTGTCGTCAGGAATACCGTCGATTTGTGGTGCTGGCATAGCAGTGTCGATGGGCGAGGGGAATGCGGGGTGCCCCAAGTCGAGTCGAGTCGCATCGTGCACAACAGAAGCATCGTCTTGCATCATCCCTCGGTCGTCTCCAAGAACGCCTGTGGGGTCTGGAAGCATGGACGCCTCAGTTGTGTATTGGCTGAGCTGCTCGGCGACATCATTGTCGGTAAATCGTTGGTCGGCGGTGTGATCATGGTCGTGGTCGTCACCGATGGGAGGATATCCCCCATCGTGTATGAAGTTCCGAGGCTCGAATGCGACACTCATGGCGCCTGTGAATGTGTATATGGTTTGCGACTATTCGGGGGGTGATGTAGGAATCGTGGTCGGACGAGGCTTTAATTGATGTATGAGTGAGTTTGAGCGCTGTCGGTAGTAGCGGGTAGTGGTGACGAGTTATAGAGGGTATATCAGTCAAAGTTGAGAGGTTGACGTCGGTATAGAGTGGTATGCCAATATGCCGATGGATGGTTGATCGGTTCGGTTATGATGAATGAAGCTTGGAGTTGGCCTGAAAATTCTGGTGTAAAAAAAGCGGGAGGCTACGGGAACCTGGAAAATGGGGTGGAGAAACCGGTCGAAGAATGGATTAGTCAAATATGGCACGTGACATCGCGTATGTGTGGCGTAGCTTGATTTGTCTCAGCAAAAAGCAACGAGGCGAATTGTGGCGCCGATTGTTCCGGGTTGTATTGTTAACACAGCGTCAATGCGAGGGCGGCTTTATTAGTATTTGATTGTCTTCCAGGCAGACAAGAACCAACGACGGTAGTGACTCGATAGGGCAGGTCCCATAATAAGCAAAGTCCTTGGGCTTGGGGTTCGGAATCGTGACTCACGCGCTGTGCATCCTAGTGGCGGCGCATTACGGAGGCGTGGGGAATAGCAAGGCTGCGACGAGGAAATGTACTGTATTAACAATACAGAAGTACATTTTTGCATGGATGTGCCGAATGGTGTAACGGCCATGCTTGTTGCTTTTTGGAATCTTCGCTCGAAGATATCGCATTTTTAGGTACAAGGCTGTGCGAGCCAAGTCACTGGATACATACTGACAGGGTCCCGTGATGTTGTTCACGGTTTCGGCTTTGGGCAACTTTGCTTTTCAGGCACACCCAGTTACCTGATAGGTTCTTGCTGGTGACAAGTGACCTTGATACTGAGTTGTCTAAACCCGCTTCGCCAACACAGGAATCTGTAGGCTGTAATTCATCAGGCCTGTCGACACTTTCAGCAATAAACCTGTTTCCCAGCAATGCTTATTGCGCGAGTTGAACAAGTTGACTGATACCAAATTCTAAATCAGGCAAAGCACGAGATGGCTAGTAGGCCTCGCCCAGATGTGATTCCCACTGCCTGACTCATTGTGTCAGGTCGGTCCTTTGGTTGTGAGGCCTCACAACCTTAATTCTCAGGTGGCAACACTAGAAGTGGAATAGACGGCCTGACCACAGACAGTGTCACTCGAGGCCACTGGGCCTCCAGCATAACAAGACAGGGCTCGAGGAAGAAGTAATTGATACAGACCGGTGCTAGCCTGCGAGATAGCTGTAACTATCAGCGTATCGCTGGTTTTGCGTATGCGTATGCATCAAAGCATCCGCGGGATCGTGGCACAAGCGGATGACGATGGTGGTGACGACGATAGCTCGAAGAATGACATTGGAGAGACCGTAAAGACCGGGGAGATCGCTTAGACGGGAATAGTTGAGTGGTGACGACGACTCAATCGTAGTGGCAATTGAATTGTAGATGGTGTTTCGGGAGTCAATTGGAATGGCGATGAAAGATAGGAAGAAGTAGACGGAATTGATGGAAGAGGTGAGAAAGATGGGCAGGAAGGAAGAAGGAGAAGGGGGAGCAAAGTTAGAATTTGGAGATTTGGAGTGCGCTTTGTTGTTTTGGGGGAATAGTCAAAGGAAGCGGGAAGCAAGCGCGCTGGCTGGTTTCTCGGTTTCTCGTTTCTCAGGCATTTGTGCATTTTTACACCAGAAATATGAGGTATTGAACCTCAAGCTCTTCTCTCTGTTACTGCAACGATACCACCTAAACCTTGGACAAGGACAAGGACAAGGACAAGGACAAGGGCCTACCAAGCCTAATGCAGCTAATGCTGATGTGAGCAAGATGAGCCACATGAAATACGTGACATGTTATTGGCCTGTTGATGATGTTGGAGAAACTTGGGTTCAATTGATTGATCTTGGAATTTTGGTTGTTGTTTTTTGATGCACCAAAGGTACATTACAAACACCAACAATTCTGGCAGCTGGCTTAGTAGGCAGGCTGACCGCTAAATCTACCTGGCCAAAGGGCTGCTTTTAGTCCAGCTTTAGGTATTCTCATCCAATCTTAGTCTTTCTTTCTACCTAGATGCTGGGTCCTTGGTTGTGACCGTTCGCGCGGTTGCATAGCAAACAACGCCTCTTAGCGGAGTGGCTTGCAGCGCTTCCATTGTATTCACGATCCTCTACCATTATACTGCCATGTCATGTGAATAGGTAGTTTCACCAGGTTGTTTGCTAGTTTTGGCCATCACTCAAATGAGACGCCACGAACTGAGAACAATGAAACTGTTGCGAGCCAAGATGAACGTGCATTTTGCAACACGATACAAGTATAAATGGGCACGATATTCTCTTATGTTGTTTCTCAATCATTATCGCTTTCTACGTCTTGACCTGACAACCTACCACACATTACTTCAATTACTCCAACATAAACCATGCCTTTTGAAAGAATCACCACTTGCCTCTGGTTCCAGGACCAAGCTGAAGAGGCAGCAAACTACTATGTCACGACCTTCGCTCCCTACTCCAAAATCAACACTACCCAACGCAACACCCTACCTAGTCAAGAGACTGAAAGAGTCATGGCCGTCGAGTTTGAGCTTCAAGGTCGCACTTTTGTCGCCCTCAACGGCGGAGCAGTCCCTTGGCAGTTCAACGAGGCCATTTCCATGGTGGTCAACTGCAAAGATCAGGCCGAAGTCGACTACTACTGGGAGAAGCTCAGTAAGAATGGCGATGCTTCCCGTCAACAGTGTGGATGGTTGGCGGACAAGTATGGTGTTTCTTGGCAGATTGTGCCCACTGCGTTTAAGGAAATGATGTGTTCGGGGGACAAGGCGGGTGTGGGGAGGTTGACTGCGGCTATGATGAAGATGAAGAAGTTTGATATCGCAGAGTTGGAAAAGGCATTCAAAGGATGAGGTGCATTAGCTATCAATTGGAACATTGCATTATACACTACCACGCACCATTAGTTATTGGTACAGTGATGTCAGATGAAAAGTGAAATGGGGCCATGGATACTCTTTAATTCTCTAGGCCTATAAGAGCAGCTACAGCGCTTGAATTAGGGACATCCGCTATCGGCAGCCCACTTTGGAATTTTTATTTTATTACCCCGCCATCATGATGTCGGTTCATTTATTCTTAGTCGTTATCATAAGACCTCGGGTAGAGGCAGCGATGAAAGAACATGGTTTCACACAACATAAATTGGATATTCCACTGATAACCAGCAAATTATCTGTAATATCTCCCAATTGAGTTATTGTAGTAGATGAGTGCAATGGGAATGACTCGTGTACTGAACCCTTTTTGAGTTTGTTGATAAGAAATGACAGGCGTACCTACCCTAACATTAGTGGGGCAAGAGCCAGTAGATTCATGTGCACCTAGATGAGTCAGCCACTAAAGATTGGGTAGAAACAGATTTTTTTAATACTCATGGCTCTCGCTCGGTTTGAGCTGAGCTTGTTCTTGTTTTGTTGTGTTCATCAACCAGTTTCACCATCATCCCAAGAAACGAATCCATCATCATGAGCGACTCCTTTGAAACCGCGGCCCCGCCGCATGCCACCTACGACGTAAGAGCCATGCCGTGCCGCCTCCATGTAGTATCTTCATCATAGCTGACCATTGCTGCCGTAGACTGTTCTTGTCCTGGACATGGGATCTCAAACTAGTCATGTTCGTTCTCTCCAGAGATGACTCTATGCACGCCTTAAAAACTAACAAGCCTAAAAGCTCATCTTGAGGCGACTACGATCTCTGGGTGTCTACTCTGAGATGCTTCCCTGCACTCAAAAGATTAAGGATCTGGGCTGGAAGCCAGTTGGTGTCATTCTCAGCGGAGGCCCTTCAAGTGTCTACGCCGATGATGCCCCCGGCGTGGACCCCCTCGTGTTCGAGCTCGGTGTTCCTGTTTTGTAAGTTGTAAGCCAGGCGCATGGCCAAAACACCACTAACATGCTAAAGGGGAGTCTGTTATGGCAACCAACTCATTGGTATTGTTCCCTCTGGATATGTTAAAACCACCATTGACTAACAACTACCCTAGCTTGGCGGGCAAACCCCAAGAGTGTGGCGCCTGGAGTTAACCGTGAGTACGGTGAGACCCAGATGGCCATCCACAAGATTGGTACCCATGGTGATCGACTTTTCGAGGGATTGGGAGACTCTCTGAACGGTATGTTGCGTAGATGGTGTTTAAGGCCCGATATGTATCTGACATATGTCTAGTCGTCATGAGCCACTTCGACAAGGTCGTCCAGTTGCCCGATGGCTTCCAGATCATTGCCACCACCAAGAACAGCGAGTTTGCTGGTATCGCCCACGAGACTCAGCCTATTTTCGGTATATCAATCTTTCTAGCTTACACTAGAACTCACTAACAAGCAGCTGATAGGCATCCAATTCCACCCCGAGATCTCGCACACAGAGAAGGGAACTGACATCATCGCCAACTTCGCTACCAAGATCTGCGGAGCCCGCCCTGATTGGAAGATGGACGACTTCTCAGCTCGTGAAATCAAGCGCATTAGAGAGCTCGTTGGTGACAAGGCCCAAGTTGTATGTGTTTCCAACTTGCCCAGCGACCACTGTCAGATTGCTTACTAGTTTGCAGATTGGCGCCGTCAGTGGTGGAGTGGACAGCACCGTTGCTGCTAAGCTCATGAAGGAGGCTATCGGCGACCGATTCCATGGTGAGTTAATGCTGCTGACAAACTGTATAGTGATTGTGCTAACATTGGGGTAGCTATCTTGGTTGACCAGGGTCTCATGCGCTTGAACGAGTGCGAGCAGGTCAAGGAAACCCTTGACAAGCATCTGGGTATCAACCTCACCGTTGTCGACGGATCCGAGCTCTTCCTCGGCCGTCTTGCCGGTGTCACTGAGCCTGAAGCCAAGAGAAAGATCATTGGAGGAACCTGTAAGACAACTCCCTGGAAGCTAGCTGGACCATTATACTGACCTCACAACAGTCATTGATCTCTTTGAGATTGAGGCGCTCCGGTAAGCCCATGCCCGCTATCGTTCTAACCGTAGAAGATTTTATCTGACTAAGTATCTAGCATCGAGAAGGAGGCCGAAAACACAGACCGTGCTGGCAAGGTCGAGTGGTTCCTTCAGGGAACACTCTATGGTGAGTTGTTTATTTGCTCACCAGGAACCGAACATTCGCTGACATCGTTTAGCCGATATCGTGGAAAGCTTGAGTTTCAAGGGAGCCGCCAGCTCTACCATCAAGTGTGAGTTTTTGTGATATCTATTCCTTGCTACATGTAACTAATTCCTGTACAGCTCACCACAACGCTGGAGGACTTCCCGCTCGCATGCAAAACGGCGTAAGTTGCAGTTACTATTCGATATTCTGATAAATATACTAATAAAAAAACAGGAGGCCCAACTGAAGCTCCTTGAGCCTCTCAGAGAACTGTATGTTACCAGTTCTAAATACGGATCCCACAAGAGGGAGATCAATTGTCGCGGCTACTAACAAATCACAGTTTCAAGGACGAAGTACGAGCCTTTGGACGTCAACTGGGCATCCATGAGGAGCTTATTGGCCGACACCCCTTCCCTGGCCCTGGTCTGGGTATCCGAATTATCGGCGAGGTCACCCCTGAGCGAGTTGAGATTGTTCGCAAGGCCGACCACATCTTCATCTCCATGATCCGCGAGGCCGGAATCTACGACGAGGTCACCCAAGCCTATGCTGCTCTTGACTCAAGCCGAGGTAAGCACATTCTTCAACTCTACGAACCTATAACAATATCTGACTTTTTGCAGCTGTTGGTGTTCAAGGTGATGCCCGAGTCTACGGCTACATCTGCATTCTGCGTGCCGTGACCAGCTTGGACATGATGAGCGCCGAGCCCTACGAGTTCACATGGAGCCTCATGAAGGCTATCAGCAGGAGGATCGTGAACGAGGTTGACGGCATCGCAAGAGTCGTCTACGACACTACCTCCAAGCCTCCTGGCACCATTGAGTTGGAGTAATCTTATTCAACTCGATCAAAAGAACAATTTCCAGACCATCGTACTGGTAAAGACCTGATTTGGCGTTTAGACGGATAGTTGAAATTTTGCGGGGAAAAATAAAAATAAAGGGACTTTTTTCATCGGCATGCATTGCGAGATAGGGAGACTCTCTAGCGATTTTGCAATGATAGCCATATAACCACATACTTAGTTCTCAATACGTGAAGTGATGTCCGTGTTGAATTATCGCCTAGCCTTTAGTCTATCCTGACTACAGTATAGAGGCCGAGCAAACACCGAACGCTGCACCGAATGTTTCTTGGCTGTTAATATCTGGGTCTTTGTAAAATATGGCGCTTCTAGTTCAATGTCCCATGATGATAGTAGTCATTCCTTGTTTCCGAATGCCGGCGGTTGGTCCCGGCATAGTTGAGAACAAGCTCTTATTCTCGGTCCAGGGTCTCCGGTTTCACGGCCGGTAATACCGAGGCCGTATCGGTAGTTGCCGTGCCGCTTTTTTAATGTAACCCGCGATGTTAGATCTATGGTTCGTCGATCTTAGTCGCGGTTTCGATGTAGGTACCCTAGCATCCATTGAGATCCTTGGAGGGTCAATTGCACTGATCAATTGATAGAGTATCAAGTCTTGGTTTCTTCCATGTTATTTATTCGTATACCGGCCAGTATAAAAGAGCTTCCATCTCATACAGAGAATCCTCTAAAAGTAGCCGCATTTAGTCTCCATTATTAAACTCAAGCTAGCAACTTGGAGCTTCCCCAACATGTAAGAGCTACTTCGTTCCTCCCCCAAAAAACAGTGAGGAACGGACCAATGCTTGTTTCGGTTCTAGCGTCCTGGATCGGCTCACAACCAATCCTTTTTACTTATTGATAAATCCCCTCCACCCTCGTTTTCTTTTCTCTTTTCCCCTCAACACTTATTCATTATTTATTTATCAAGTATCATAGTCGTTGAACCCTCTCGACTGGCATTGCCTCTCTTCCTATTCCAGCCATTGATCTGCATATCAATACTCTGGTCACGAATCGACTTATACACTCGTCCATTGCTATCATGGCAGAGTCAGCTCATAGCTCGCTCGCCAGTGGTGGCCAACATGATGACCATGCGTCCAAGCCTCACTTTGCTTCTACCGGGCTTGAGAATCAGGAAGAGGGAAATGCCCGAGAGGGTGATTATGATGTTGAGACGGTTGAGCGTATCTACAGGTTCGTTTACCTAACTAAAACATCAACATATAACTAACTAATTCAACTTCCAGAAAGATTGATCGTCGTATCATTCCTGCTTTCTGGGTCCTTTACTTTCTCTGCTCAGCCATCAGGTCAAACATTGGAATCGCTCAAACCATGAACAAGGACAAGGGTCATGATCTTATGACTGTTCTTGGAATGACTCCAAAGGACGTTTCAACTGCTCTGGCTCTCTTTTACGTAGCCTACGTTCTCTTCGATTGCCCCTCCAACCTCGTCATGAGCAAGCTCAGCCCTCGTCTCTGGATGGCCCGCATTGTATTTGCGACCAGTGTTATTGGCACTTGCTTTGCGGCCGTCAATGACCCCTGGAGTGTGAAGCTTCTACGCTTCCTGCTCGGAGTAGTCATCGCTGGTATGTGGCCTGGCATGGCGTTCTACCTCACCCTCTTCTATCCTCCTTCGCGCACTGGCCAGCGAATTGGTTACTACTTTACCGCATCTCAAGTCTCCGCTGCCGTTGTTGGTCTTGTTTCTGCCGGCTTCCAGCTCATGGATGGTGAGAGAGGAATTGTGGGTTTCCGATGGATGTTTATGGTTTACGGCCTCGTCGGTGTCGTTCTGAGCTTCGTTCTGCTCTGGTGGCTTCCTGATCGTCCTCTTGCGCCTGGTCAGTCTCGACCCAAGACTGGCATCTTCAAGTTCCTGCCCGCTACTCCCGAGGTTCTCAAGGGACAAGATGCTGTCATTCACTACCACGACCTCAAACGTGTCTACCACGCTCGTCCCTGGACCTTCAAGGATCTTGGCCTTGTCCTCATCGACTGGCGTTTGTGGCCCCTGACCATGATGTACTTCGGCGTCGTCGGCGTCGGAATAGGCACCCAGATGTACGGATCCGTTATCATCGCATCCATCCGACCTGAGGCCAGCGGTATCGAAGTGAGTCTGCTGTTCGCGCCCATCTGGATTATGGATCTCATTGCGATTCTCATTGTGACTCCCATTTCGGATCGCTTCCACCAATCTCGCCCATACTTCTTCTCTGCTGCCGTCTGCATCCAGATTGCCGGCCTCCTTACCACCACACTGGCGACCGGTAACGGCTGGGCTCGATACGGAGGTCTTCTCATGGTTGGTTTCGGTCTTGGCCCTACTGTTCCCATCTGCATGGCTTGGAGTTCCGAGATTTTCCAGAAGCGCCATGGAGAAGTTGGAGTCGCTGCCGCCACTGCTCTTGTTTCCGGTCTTGGCAACTTGGGTAGTGTCATGACAACATATGCTCTCTACACTGGTTGGCCCGAGGACGCCGCTCCTGGTCCCCGCCAGTACCGCAAGAGCAACTACACCATGATTGGAATCTTGTGCATGAGCATCATTAGCTCGTTCCTTATGAAGGCTCTTCTTGCGTACTTTGGTAACCCAGCCAGCAGCAAGCTTCAGTCCGACTCAGCCAGCGAGTTTGAGGATGGCGCAGCTCGACGAGAGGGCCAGGAGCGCGGTTTCCGATCTCTTCCCTGGAAGAAGTCGAACCGTACCTAAGTTCATCTAGAACTCTCCAGATTCGCTCGTCTGGGTCGCATCTTCAACAGTCGCCCAGCTCGACGACTCCTGGCGCATAGCAGCTACCGGTAGCCCAACCTCCTGGTCCAGCTGCATGTAAAAACATGGCATTATACTAATAATATGCCTACCATTCACTTCTTATATTCATCCGATCAGGGTCCACCGTTTCGCCCTCGAGGCGTCGTCCTATTCGAAAACGGTATTCCTACCACTACACGACGGCCTCGACAACGATTTGCTTCTCGGAGGATACCCTGACCTTGCGAAGAACGTGATGACAATGCTTCAGCGCTATCATCACGCTCCTCTCGCCAGGCCAGACTATCCTCCCAGCACTCATAACACTCTCGGACTATTCTGACATTTTATCTTTTCCCTTGATGTACACGTCTTTGTTTTTGTTTTTTTATTATGATACCCCATCAGCGTTTGTACACGCTGTCCTACGAGTTTACCCATCTTGATTCCCTCGGCAGCGAAAGTGCTTCTACGCCATCGCTTTGCGGATAGTGTGTTGAACCAGAGCTCGTGGCGACAATGCTTGCTACGCTATCGTTTCGCGAGCTCTGTGGGCGTTTTGTGTCTTTTTGGAAATGGTTGGCTGGAAGAGGTTGAAGCTTGGTTAGGGAGATGTTAACTATTATGGGTTTTTTTATTTTATACCGGTTAGGATATAATACACAAGAACCGTTGCTCTCCCATATTTGTGTGCTTATTACATACATGTTGACTACCAGATTTCGAGTTCACAGTGAAGTGTATACAATCTAACAAGCTCTTCTGTGCTTGACCTTGTGTATCGCGTTCACATATATGTCAAGAGAGTTTGTCAATGTCCCTCATATCTTGGTATTTACGTCAAGGCAAACATACGCGACCTTCGGACTTTCACAAGCTACACTTTTAAAAGGAAATTATCAACAAGTATGAATTGCAGGCTTCAGGCATTAATCACTTCACAAAAGACAAAAGAGTTCATGTAATGGCGTTCTGTATTCTCTAATTGAAATGCGGTACATACATCGTGTTACACAACCCGTAGGTTAAAAAATCTCATGTGCACATAAAACAAAGGGGACAATTCAATGTTCAACTCCAAATTCTCAAATTTCTCATTCCTCAGCAAAAAATCTCGTTTATCCGAACCCTCATCTCCGCCGGTGTCAAACCAGGGCTTGAAGTAAAGGCTGGAAGACGATGATGACTCTGCTATACCCTCGATATGAAAAAAGAGGGGGAAAACCCATTCCCAAAATTGTCTAAAAATTTCCTGTTCCAAGTGTTGAAAGTAAAGAAAGGAAAACTTGGCTTTGCTATGCTATGCTTCTTTTTTGTTTGTTTTTTGTTTTTGGTTGATCAGAGACCGAGCATGCGGCGGAAGCGGCCAGGGGCTTGGTAAGGAGCAGGCTTCATGTTCTGAGCCTCGACAGTGGCGGTCACGTAGACTGTCTCGGGAGCCTTGGTAGAGGCAGTGGCCATGGTGGTAGGGGCAGGGCACATGGTGACAACCTGGGTGACGACGTTGGCACCTTGCTCACCAGCGCAAGGAAGAGTGACGGTCTTGACAACCTCTCCACCGGCGGGCATAGTGACAGTCTTGGTGATCTCCTCGCTGGGGACAGTGACGGTCTGGGTAACCTCGTTGGTCAAGGTCTTTGTGATGGTCTCAGTGCCAGCGGTAACGGTGTCAACACCAACGGTGACGTAGGAAGTGATCTGGTTGGTGACGGTGTGTGTGATAGTCTTGTCGCCAACGACAGTGGTCTGCTGGCCACCAGGAACAATAGTGGTCTCGGCAGCGGCCTCAGAAGTCTCCGCAGGGGCCTCCACAGCAGTGGTCTCGGCAGCAGGAACGGTAACGACACCGGTTCCGGTAGGGACACCAGCTGTGACAGTCATGGTGGTGAGGCTGACCTCGCCGTTAGGCTTGGTCATGGTGATGACAACGACACCGGTCTGAGTTCCAGTGACAACAGTGGTAGCCTCCTCGCTGGTATCAACACCGAGAGCAGAAGAAACCTCGGCGGCAGGGGGGGTCTCGACAACAGGCATGGTCTCAACGGGAGCCGCAGAGGTCTCAGCATCGGAGACAACCTTGGTCTCAGTGTTTCCGGGGTGGACAACAGTGCCAGTGCCAGTGGCGACACCGTTGGTGAGGGTCATGGAGGTGACGGTAACCTCGCCGTTGGGCTTGGTCATAGTGACAGTTGTGACAACCTCTGGGACCTCAGAGGTGGCGACACCCAGAGCGGTAGAGCCAGCGACATCACCCGCAGAGGTGGTCTCGGCAGCAGCCTCAGTGGTCTCGGCAGCGGCGTCAGTGGTCTCGGCATCGGCAGTCTGGACAGTGGTGGCAGCGGCGTCAGTGGAAGCAGGGGTCTCAATGACGGGAGTACCATCGGAGATAACGCAAGACTCAGAGACAGTGAGGGTGCGGGTAGAGATGACAACGTGACCACCAACAGCAGGCTTGTTGTCCTTGCCAGTAGTAACAGGAGCGTCAGAAGGAAGGATGACGGTAGCGGTCTCAGTGGACTCCTTCATGTCACCAGTAGGGGCCTTGGCAGTGGAAGAGGCATCAGTGCGGCAGATCTCGAGCTGCTTCTGGCAGTCGGCAACGGCGTAGTTCTTTCCAGCGCTCTCAGCACAAGCCTTGGCCTGCTTGCTACAAGCATCATCAAGAGCCTCATCGATCTTGGTGAAGGTCTTCTCGTCGGAACCGGTACCGACAACGAAATCGTCCTTGTTGCCACGCTTGACAGGAGGGCAGGCAGCACCAATGACGATGGTGCGGTGGAAGATGGTAACCTCACGGATGACAACGATGACAGGCTTGTTGATCTTGCTGACAACAGCGCTGCTGGTAGCAACCTCGGAAGCAGCGGGGAGCTCGTCGGCAGCAGTGGTGTCGACGACAGCAGGGGCAGTCATAGTGGTGTTAGCGAAAGGACCGGGCTTAGAAATGACAGTGTTCTGGCTGTTACCAGTGGTGAGGATGACGCTAGGGATGATGGAAGTGAGGATAGGGGTCTCGGCCTCAGTGCTGGCAGCGGCCTCATCAGTAGCGGTGTTGGCAGTCTGGGTGTCGTTCTCAACAGCGGTGGACTCGGCAGCAGCTCCAGTAGCAACAGTGGTCTCCTCCTCGGCAGCCTCAGAGGTGGCAACACCGAGGGCTTCGGAAGCCTCGAGGTCGGCACCAGTGGTGGTCTCCTCAGCTCCCTCGGCGGGTGCAGTCTTGGTGTTCTTGCCGCCAGCGCACTTGGTGCAGGGGATGGTGATGGTCTCGTCAACGAAGATGGTAGTACCGTCGGTGATGTAAGAGGTAGGGATGACAGTCACCTCGGCGGTCTGAGCGGGAACATCGCCAGACTCAGTAGCCTCAGCAACATCAGTGGAAAGGGTCTCGAAAGCAGCTTCCTCAGAAGATGTGCCCTGAGCCAGAGCATCACCACCAGTAGTGACCTCACTCTCGACGGCAGCCTCAGAGGTCTCCTCAGCACCAGCCTCGGTCTCGGTCTTCTTGCCTCCAGCACACTTGGTGCAAGGAATGGTGATGGTCTCGTCGACAAAGATGGTAGTACCGTCGGTGATGTAAGAAGTAGGAATGACAGTCACCTCAGCAGTCTGGTCGGAAACCTCGCCAGCATCGGTGGTGATGACAGTGCTGATAACCTCAAACTCAGAGGTAGCCTCGGCATCGGCTTCGCCAGCAGTGCTAGCTGTGCACCTGGAGCAAGGGATGGTGACAGTCTCGTCGACGAAGATGGTGGTTCCGTCCTCGATGTAAGAGGTAGGGATGACGGTAACCTCAGGCTCAGGAACATCGGGAACCGGGTAGGCGTTGGTAGGCTTGGCCTTGGCTTTGGTGACATACTTGGTGAGAGTAACCTTTTCCTGGGCAACGACGCCCTCGACGAGAGCCTGCAGGCTGACAGCCGCGACAAAAACGTTTCGCATAAACATTGTGAAGGATTTCAAAAATGGCGTTTAATGGGATTTGTTGTTTTGTTGATTTGGCAACAAGTGAATGACTCTATCAAAGAGCAAAAAGTAAAAAAGCGATCAAGCTGAAAAAGGCGACCAAAGCACCTGTAAGAAGGGAATGACTGGAGAAGAAAAAAGCCCAAGTCGGGGAACAAAACTAATGAGTGTATTGAAGTTGAAAGTGAAGAGGAAGAAAACCAGAGATGCTGCGGCGAACGCATCGCTTTTAAGCAACAACGAACAGCATCTTGAATTCTGCTCAGCCTCGACGAAAGTCCCCAGCGTCAACTGTGACATGGGTTTGGGCGGAGTACGATTCAGCACGGGCATCCTTGACATCGATCGGGGTTAATTGAGGTGGTCTCAACTTGAGACGTGATGGATCTGACGCCTCCCCCCCTCCTCATATTTCTCAATTGAGAAAGTGCCCAGGTCTCAGTTCACTGTAGACGAGACATGGTGTGTAGAACCTTGCCGACTTGGCAAGGCGGTGCCATATTGGGGTCGAAGACCTAGGCGAAGGGCGAATTGCCTTGGAGACTGGATGATGGACGTTAGAGATCCATGGGTCCTAGGCACAAGGCTCAGGCAATCCTCTCCAGATAGTGGAGGGATTATGACCCCATATCTTCTTTGGTGTCCATCCGGCTTATCAAGGTTAATTTTCCGGCGGTGAAATCGACAAAAACAACGTCTGTCGGCCTGGCTAGCCGCTTTCCAGATGAGACGGGTAGACCGTTCGGTTGGCTCGGTAGCTCTAATGAGTGTCTAGGATCTTTGAGCAGTCATATGTGGTGTGTTATTGTGCGTTTGTTTAGTGATTGTTTGTGGACGGAGTTTTCGTTCAACGGTGAAACTATTCCCGTAGCCATATCCAAAAATAGGGCAAGCCAAGCCTGGTGTTGGTTGGTACGTATCGGAGGATCAGTGATGGCACATATCAATAGTATAGACTTGTATGTATGAGACAGCTATATTAGCTGAATGGTCATGATGACCAGTGTAGGATTTCTTCCAAGGCAGAGCTGGGATGGAGTTGTCGATTGAAGCTTGTGTCGATCCTCCTCGCAATTTGCCGTAAAACGTATTCTCAACAGCCGTCGTAGTGTACCTGCATAGCGTAGCGTTGGATGTTGCTATCGAGCTTAGTTTAGGCGTTTGATGCAGAGAGACGAGGTTGAGTAAGTGAGAATGGAAGCGTTCAATTGGAAGAAGCGATATGCAGGGATGCGATGCAACGGGAATATGCATAAAGTGGGTTTTGCAGGGGGCGGGGTTGAACGTCTCACGAGAGAGAAAAGGCAGGTACGGCCGACAAGGGTTTATTGTTTGCTTTTTTTTCATGACGGGAATATCGAATATCATTTCTATGAATGGTTGCAGGTATAAACAAATAGAGGGACGTTTGGCTACCGGATAAATGCTAGTGCCATAGCTTAAAGTGACTATACCGTTCTTTTGATCATGAATCCATCACAACTTACACTTCAACAATCCAAGCAATACCACAGACATCATCCTCTATTAAGAGAAATCATCAATTACGGTAAAGATCATGTCTGAAAAGTTACCAAAAGCAGTGACAAAGACTAATAGTAGAGCTAACCCCGGTCCAAGCTCCATACTCTCACTCAACATGAATCATGACCAAGTTTCATGATTCCACCCCTTAAGCCTTAAAGTCTTGGTACGTAGCCCAAGACCGAGCAACCTTGTCGTCCACCTCGTTTCAGAAGTGACTTCATAGCCGAATTGAGATGACTTGTTCATGCGTTTTCACACGAATGAGCCATCATTCGTCCCAAATCGAATAGAATCCATCATATACAAAACAAGCATAATCTCTTCCTGAAGATGCCGCAACCACACTCGACTTTGGAAACAAACACAGCCTCCTTCACTTAAAACTATACCCAATTGTTTTGTCCATCTCGTTACTATCGGAGAATTTCTTTTTTTCCTTTGCCTGTCTTTATCGTATCTCTTATACCTTTTATTTAGCATATATGTGTATCATCAAGGACATCGCCGATGTTCCACGATGAATCATGTCTCATCTTTTTCTAGAAGCTACAAGTGTCGTACGATACAACCTCATAGAAATCTTGGTCAGCGATGTGATGATCTTCGTCTCAATTGATCCGAGACAAGGATGAACTAGAATCAATGCATTAGCTCACTACCGCTATCAAGTGCGCGCTTGTCTGACATGTTCCTTGCAAGCGCCATTCGTTAGATCCCGCTATGATATGGCACGGCCGGATCATCGCGTCTCTGTAATTTATCACATTGCGTACCTGCAGGTGTCGTCCTGTTTGCTAATCCTTCTGCAACTTGGTTATTTCCCTGAGTCAGCTTGTGCGGATGCTTGCTTACATAGGACCGAAGCCATGGTTTGTTTCAAAGAAATGAAGTAGAAACAATATTAATAGATTACTATCCGTGCATTCATTTTACCGTGAGTCTCGGGACGTTACATTTAATCGTAAACAATTTCACCTGCACTGGGAATCGTTCCAACCTTCTCAAGGCCAGAAGCAGACATGACGAGTACTAATCTTATTGAACATGCAAGCCTACGAATACGATGTTCCTACACGTAGGTGAAAATCCTGTTATTGGTTTTAGACTTTAAGTCATGGAGTTTCTGGGATCTATTTTAGCAGTACAGAGTATGGCTCTCACAACTTGTACATCGTATATACTGGTCACTTGGTATTTGTTGTAGTATCTCGTGATCAAATATCCTACCGCAAGTCAAGACGAACTCAAATTCATTCGTCGTCCATTCCCTCGCCTACCTGCGTAGTATCCATGTAGCACGGATCGATGAACTGAAGTGGGTTTGAAGATCAGTGGATCAATCAAACAGCTGTTGTTCCTCTATTGTCAAGATCGTCATCCAATGGGTCAAACTCAATAACAGCCTTGAAAGCTACCTGTCGTATTGCTCAAAGCGCCGCGCTTACCGAAAGGTCAAGGAGTAATATCGGACGGGCGTTTGCAGTTTGCTCGAGCTTTGAGAACAGACATGCTGACAGAACAAGGATACCGGGTGTATACTCTGAGAGTCAACTGCCAAAGCGTTGTTCATCAAGTGTCCCAAGTGCATACATTCATCTTAATTACGCGTCATTGCGAGATTGAATGTGTATCTCGGGAAACTATTTCGTGAAACTTGCGCGAAACTCGGCATCTTGTCGGGAGGCTCAGATAGATCAATATGCTTGGCCTGACATGTCGACATGTCACTCATGATAGTTGACGGCCCGGTGAAAGCAATATGTGTCGAGTAAGAAGCCATTAATACGCAGTCGCAAGCCAGTCAGTTTTAGGCGAAGGGCTTATGTCAGATGTGATTAGACCAGGCGAAATGAAAGACTGTGAGCTATTGCTATCGAAGTGAATAAAACTTAACGATTTAATTTATAAACTGCGTACAGACTCTCGTCGCAAAGACCACCCTTAACAAGAGTACCTGAGATACATAACAGACAAGGACATAATCGATCTCTTAAACTTGGATATCATTATTATGGCCTTGGAACACTGTTGTGTTAGTTTGAATGGTCAAACAGACCTGAGGTTTGGCTATAGGGTACGCGAAGTCGAAACACTCATTGACAGCCTCACATCAACATACTCTATTCAACATTGACACATTTGAATGCCGAAACCATAACACTAACTGGGAAATCTCTGGCTGTTTCTACTTAAGTAATACTCTCCTCCTGACCCTTGACTACCATGTACTTGAAGCTTTGCGGGAGTGCTGGATACCAAATCCACTTGCGTGTCAAAAAGGACCCAGCACATTACGGGCGGACTATGTAAAAGAATCGTTTGAGTTATAGAAGACTAGTTTTTGTGTGTAGCCACTAATATTTGAACAAGGACCATAAAATATTGACTTGACGTGGAGTGTAGATGAAACACAGACATTGATTGAGACGACAAAAGTAACACCAAACAACCTAACTAGTGTAGACCTGATAACAATTCAAGACTGAAAATTAGTACAGACTGAGGAGAACAATATATGTTTTCATTGGAACCAGTACACTCTCAAAACGATAGTCAGCCATTCGAATGGATGACATCAGCTTATTTAAGTGATGACAAGGATTGTCGCACGGCATGAAGAGGTCAGGACTTTGTTGTAGCACGTAATCTGAGTTCCTTACACCTCCAGCTAGCAAGTTCTGTCTAAGAAAGTGTTCTGGCTCAGTTGCTGTTGTATGTTTATGCAGATCTACTAGCTCATTGTTTACTTACCGCCTCCTCATTATAGCCCGGTTTCTGTAATGAATATGTACAATCCGAACTAGTTACCTAGACAAGTCAAAGTATTCTAGAACAAACCCAAGTACCGACCCTGGAGGGCCTAAGATACATCCCAGGGCGTCGTTATAGGAATCTAATTCCGAGCCACGCAGTTCTTGACCCGAGCTGAGAGACTATTACGTACGCTCAACAAAACTTCTTCACCTGTCAAGCCTGTCGGTGGGTATAATTGGCGTCGAGTATGGGGTAACTTGAGAGAGATTAGATTGATAAGATGCGATGGGCATGGGGCTGCTATCCGAGACCGGCAACCGTGTCGCAATTTTCTGTTCGCACATTGTGATGATCTGTGGCCCAGACATGGTATTGTACGTAACTGAAATTTGAAGAGCTTTTCTCATTGTCAGATTGAACGGTAATAAAGCTGCAATATGTAGCAACATGCATGGTTTACAATGCGGACATGGGAAACTCTGCTCGTCTCATGACGAGTGAAAACACGTGGGGTTGGCTTTTTGTACACCCCCGCATGACTTGGCAAGAAGGGATGCGATTGGTATGTATTCTTGATCGTGAAAGTATTGCATTGCATTGCGCTGTTGGTGTAGTGTTCCCAAGGTGAATCTAAATCCGTCACCGCTGGATGTATATGCACCTATGCATGGTCTTATTCTTCGGTGAAAAACTCGAGCTATTACAACCTGACAAGTCACCGTCCCCACTCGAGTCTTTCGGAAGAGTAGGGATTGACGGATACTATCGAAAGAGCAAAAGAGGGGGGGGGTCTTGTTTGGTTCGCTTCCATGATGGACAGGTACAGGTACAGGCAATAACAGCTAGGCTTGAATCGGTCTTTTGTCAAGCTTCACGAATTGGTCCTGGACTTTACCATAGACATACTAGTTTATATGTGGCTGTATCAAGTGACTGACGCAGCCTTGACCTTAGTTGACGAGATACCTGTTGATGGCAATTATCATCATCATCCATTATTTGTCTTTGTCGATTACAACTACAGTCAATATGATTCTCAATGGTTTGATCAATTGATGAAAACTCATTCAAGGGCTTATGTCAAAGTCACATCATAACTACTATCGTTCTATATATCAACTGTCGTATCCCCGCTTCAACTACGACTGTTACTGCTAGCATAAACCAAAAAAAGAACAAAAGAACCCACTTGTTTCTTGTTGCTGACTCTTGGGATCCCAGTTTCCCATCAGCTGCGTTACGTTAGCCGTCACACTCAGAAACATTAATCCTTCCGTAAACAAGACAATACGATAACAACACCTTCTCTTTTCTCTCTCTGTCTTTTTCTCTGCATCTCCTTCCTACACCCCCCTCCCTGACTCTGTACCAACTGACCTACAATTCACTGCATACCTTCCTTTGCCGTGTCTAGCCCCGATTCATATCGCATCGCATCGCATCATAACTATCCCTGCTTCTCTCATCCGGCCTTCAACATCCGGTCTACCGCCCATCTGAATTGAGAACACACACGCCCCGTGCTCACTCTGCTTATCAGATCCTGGCGTCTTGTCTTTCTTCACACACTGTACATGTCAAAGTGCCAAGCCGCAAATCACTAGTTAAAAAAAGTATACAAAGAAACAAAAGCTATGGCGCGTTTTGTGGATTTGGAAGAAGACGAGGATGTTGGAGCGGGCCCTGGCGGCTTTCCCGTCCACGATGCTCATCCTCCTCCTCATCATGAGGCCGCCTTTCCGCCAGTTCTGGAACCTATACATCATGGCGACCCTCAGCTCAACGAGCTCTCCCAGAAAGATCAGCATCTTTTACTCCTCAGGAAGCTCGAGTTGCTGTCGTCTAGCAGCAGCCGGAATGGACCTTGGCCTCACTCATTGTACAACCCAGAGCCGCTAGGCACCATGGATGCTTCTACTTTCCAAGCGCCTGTCACCAATGCGTTTCAGTGCTATCCGTGAGTCCGACCCTTTTTGTACTCGATTCTTTATCTCAATGCTTTCATGTGCTCAAGATTGAGAGTTCTGAAGCTTATCATGATATCCCCGCCCTCATGTCATGACAACACCATTTACTGAACCTCGATAGCATTGTCGAAGCCATTGCTTCTTCCATAGACCTAAACACCCTTGACGCTCTATCGCGCACCTGTCGTCTCATTCATCATGGCCTCATTCAATACCGCACTACCCTTATCAACTCAACGCTCCACTGCCAGAACGAAGACGTCCCGGTCGATGGCTCCGAAACCTTTCGCTACCGTGCTCGCGCCGGTAACTGGTTCTACATGGAAGATGGCCGCAGCTACAATGGAAAGTCAGGCAATTGCGCCCGCGACATGGTCGGCGAGTGTCGCAGATGTGCAGATGTGATATGTCGGGTATGTACATGCATGCGATCGGCAGGCACATTGGCAATTGTTGAGTAGGTTGCATATGCTAACCTCGTCACCTCGCAGAACTGTGCCATTAAGCCACCGGCTTCTGTCGCCCTCAAAGAGAGACACAGAAGGCTTTGCAAGCCTTGTGTTCATGCGCCTATCGCAACTCTTGTCAAGACCCCTGTAGATCCAGACATTCCTCTCTCATCAGAATTAGTATCGAGAGAGGTTTGTAAGTGCGCCGACGATGGCGTTTGGCTCTGCCAGCCATGTGGGCGAAGTATCCGGGCCGCAGATCATGACTACCAGCGGTACATTCCAACCCTCAATTACACATTATATTTCTTTACTGACTATTCTAGTATCTGGCGCTGGCGAAATCAGTACGGCGAAGTTCTCGGCGGTCTTGGCACTGGCATCGGCGAGGGCGACCGTGGTGTAGTCTGCGGCCGCGAAGCAAACTGCTGCGCAGCCAAAGAAGTCGAACACCAAGTCGACTGTGACGCCGAAGACGCTCGGGACGGAAACGTAGCTACGGGTTCGAACCCGCAACAAGCTCCGGTTGACGTTCTTATCGACCAGCTCCGCCTCACACACGAGCGCACGCCGTCACCTTCTCTCGGTCCTGGCTATCTACGCCACGAGATTGAGGGTATCGGCGGCGTGGTGAAGCGCAAGCGAGTTCGCATGGTGCGTGTCGGCCTCGGTGTGCCTGAGTGGGATGATGAGCGTTCTAGTGGTAGCCGAGTTCTGGGCCGAGAAGTCAGAGGTGCTCGACGATCGTGGTGTGGTTGGTGTAATCGTGTTATTCCTGGTGAAAAGGATGTCTTCAATGAGCCGCCTTCTTCATCATCTTCAGACGCAGGAAGTAGTCGACGAACGTCATCTATCAGGTCTGTTGAAATGAAGCTGGATTGAGTTACTTGGCGTGGGTTTGAGTTATCTCATAAACGCTATATAGGCATAAGTATTAGTGAGAGTTCGGTTGCTGTAAGCGACTTTTACTGCAATGACCTGGCGGGACTGGTCAACCTTGTATGCTAGAAACATGAAGTATATAAGAAGACTTGGACATATGTTTGTTTCAAGTAAAGAATAATAAATGAATGCACATACACTTGATGTTTTTGACTATAATGCTGACCTGTACCGGCACATATATTTATATACGCATTATCCGTCTACTACGAAGAAGTAGGAAGTGCATATGGAGCGAGAAGGCTGTACATTTACAAATCACAAGTTTGATAGAAGGTGAGGTATCGTCATGTACAAAATCAACATGAGAGACCGTTACATTGATGTATTTCATTGATATTCTTTTTTGGCATTATACAGAGTTTACCCAACTCAATGGGTTGAATCCAGCATGATTCACATTTCACAGCTTCCCGTCATCATAATCCTACACAAGCTCCTAGCGATTTTATGTGTTTATACAAGTTTGATAGATGATCGCTGGGCCAGTTCATTGACACCTCAACAATACACACCCTACAACTCGCCACGGTACAGCATCTCCGTCCTCCTCTTGCGCTCCTCTCTGGCATTGGTTCGGATAGCACCCCATCGAGACTCCCTTCTCTCCAGCTTGCGCTTGACATTCTCCAAGTGGCTCGCGGGTGCGGGAGCCGCCATCTTTACGAAAATCACAGAGCAGCCAAACTTCTCAGCGAGCTTGTTGACGGTCCATGTCTCGGGGTCCTCTTTCCTTAGTTGCTTCATCTCCTTGATGTCGGCAGCGGTGAGGTTATAGTTGGGACTGCGGCGGTTGTACTTCATTTGTGGGGGTAGCTTGCTTGATGAGAGAGGCTCCAGAGGAGAACCGGGAGTGTGTCGAAGTTTTGTGAGGGCTACACGGCGCGCATCGTTAGGAGGGAGGAAGAGGAAGGGTGTGTGAAGAGGAGAAGCCTCTGACGAAGGAGGGTTGTAGATGATGGAGTCGGCGGCGGGGAAGGCGGCCTTTCGGTCGGGGAGGAAAGATTCGTGAGGGGCGATCTTGAGGGAGCGTTTCGTTCGGCTTGTCGTCTTGTGGCCACGGCAGGGAATGATAGGAAGGCCTGATGGGCGAGGGCTGAGTAGCCGAGCCGCTGGTCGTGCGAGAGTTCGGAACTCCATGGTGTGTTTTGAAGTTTTATAACGACGAATTGAAACGTCTAGGACCACGTAGGTTGTGGAAGTGCTGGTCGAGGTGTTGGATTCTCGTATGGACCTCGTACACTGGGTTGAAGACGATTGGCCACGGCAATTGGCGTGTCGTGTGGTTCTAGCTGGACCCTGCCAAACACCTTGAAGTCCAAGATCTGAAGTTTCTGCCACTACAAATTCGCTTACCTAACACAAGCCTCGTCCAAATCTCATCACGTGGACTGTCGAGTGTCACATGACCTTCTGTCGGATATCGGAAGAGCATTATGCCGCATCTTTAGAGCTCATTAAACTATGACGTCGGCTCTTAACTGGAATGCCCCTCTTGGCAAAGTTGACTGTTTCCGTCCAAGCTACTGGTTTGACCCCTCGTGGATTTAACCTCCCGCGCTTCCAATAATACTGAAACCTCGACTAGCAGCTGACGAGTCCCTTGTTTCAATTTCCAAGTACATCGAGCAGATCTCACAATTTCTTTTCCTGGGAACACTGGAGATGATTGTGGAGGGACTGATCAGCGACCCCTTATCAGTGGCGAATTATGACAGGGAAAAAGGGGTTCGGCACATGGCATGTCAAAAAGCTTGAGTTCTAAAAATGGGTCTAAAAGCGAAACCCAATGGTCGCATCGCAGATTGTGCTTTTGGTGTTGTCGATGGGAGTTGATGTTTGGGACGAAAAAACGCAACCCATCGATACACAAGCAAGGCAGGCGTTTTCACCCACCTCCCTTGTTGCTTCTCATCTTTTGATGTAGATACGCGCGGATCTTTACCCCTTGCTATGCCATTCTGCCAGGGCATGAGAAAACAGCCCTGAAGGAGTTGTCACGAGGTCCATGCCGGTAGCGGGGTCATGGCCAGGTTGTGAGGTTGGTGACAGCAACGGCATGGGATGTGTGATAAGAAAGGTGACCAAGATGATGACGGCTGTCACCCAACCGTTCCAAGGAAAGACAGTGGTGGTCAATTTGAGGGAGATAATGGCTTGACTGAGCCCAATATAGCAACCACATGTTATTTTGCGAATATTGTAAGCGTCCCAAGGGAGAGGCCGAAATATCATGAGATTGCAAGGTAACAAAGGGATATTTGAGCCCATCGGATCATTCCCTTAGCATCTGAGATGAGAAGCCCAGGGCTGACTTTCGTATTCTTGGGTTTAAAAGTAAAAGTCCCTTGAACAGTGGCTTTCGGGTCTGGTGCCTGACTTGCATGGACGAGAGTCCCCTTGTCGACTGCATGCATGCATGCATACATACATACACACGGATACATGGGCAGGATTCGTGCAGCCCGGTACCAGACATACGTAACATGCAATGTAGGATCACAACATGGCTTAACCAACAGAACATCTGGAAGGACGAGATTTCAAAACGTGGTCACCTTGTAGGCCGACCCTTTTCACTGCATTGCATTACATGTATGGCATCTCGATGTATCTCCCGTTTCATCCCTGACAAGCAGGTTTTTTCCCAGGCTTGACTTGACATCAACAGACGAGAAATGTCGTTCGTTGGCTCAACTTGGCAGAGCGTCAAGGTCCCGTGGTCAAATGCAACTTGCAATTAAATCTCTCGTCCCTGGCAAAGTTAGTAAAAAGAAAAGACATGGAAGGTAGTGGATATTTCTTTTCTGCCTTCCGTGCGACAGCGACTCACAAAATTGCCCCATCCCATCATATACTGCCCTGGCTACTGGGATAATATTGCGAGTGCGTGCCTTGAGTTGATCCCGTGCCTTGATCAAAGTGCGCTGATCCTCCAAAAGATTGAAGCTCTAAAGCCACCTACGCTACGCCGCTGTCAGCCCCCTCCCTCATTCCTTTAGATATCATATCGTCGTCCCCTCTTCTTCAACTCCCGGTTTCCCAAAAGAATCTGACTTGTCTCATCCCCTCTCTCTCCCTTCTCTTATTGTTCTGTTTTCGTTCATCTCGGCAGACAATAGACGAATAAAAAACACCCATCTTGGGAAAACCCCTGCAACTACTACTACCACCTTTAAATAGGGTAAAGAAGCGAGCGGCATCCGACGAAAAACAAAAAGCAATAACAATAACAATAGCCTTTGGTACCTATCGGGTCTCTCATCTCCCTTCCACTGCACGAATACGCACGCTGCAGCCATTAGGTACCAACGTACATCGTCTCAGCCCGCCCTCTTCTTTCCGCATTTCCGCAATCCTACCATCCATCCACGATTACCTCGTCAACTTGACGAAGCACAAAAAGAAAGAAAAGAAAAAGACTATTTCCGGTCTTGATCATCTCAAGACGTAATCGACCCTATCCGAATATCAGACGGCGGCTCGACGGGACAATCAAACGGCATTGCCGCGAGTAACAAGTCTCCAACTCCAAACCTCATCCACAGCGACCCTTAGCGCTGGCCGTTGCGGGTCTTTGTTTACGGAGGTCCCCAGTATTGTACCGGGAGCTACGGGCTGTTTTACAGGTCATTAGTCTCAAAAAGGTTTGTGCAATCATCCAATCCAATATTCAATGTTTCTCCCACTTCCCAAGGGCAGCCGAAGTGGCGGCAGGAACAGAAAACAGAAACTATACAGTAGCCCAGAGTCTCAGTTCCGCACGGCCGTTTTTGCTTATTCCTTTTTACTTTCCCGTTCCCGATTTCGACTCGTTGGTTGCTGCACTGTACCTAGTACCTTCGTACTTATACCATCTCCCCCGGCCTATCGTCCCACTCCTCTCGCTTGTCGAACTTAGAACTGTATTCCACGACCTTCGTTACTGACTGTACCTCGTTCAACAGTCCACCAGACGACTTTTATCTGTCGTATATATTCCACCACTGAACACCAGTGTCTATAGCTCACCACGTGAGCTAACCCACCATTCAATATGAGCCTTGCCGAAGCTGCGCCCATTTCCCGCGATGATCGATATGACGACCAGCGGCTAGGCGATTCAACGCCTCGAGCCAGCGAACTCAACACAGAAATGGGTAGCCAGCGCGAAGACACAAAGAAGGACGGAAAGAGCAAGATGCGTGGCTTGTTTGGTCTTGGCAAAAAGAAGTCATCGACGCTCACAAAATCTGATTCGAAAATCGACTCCAACGAAGCCAAGACTGAATCACGCAACGAGTCTCGAATTCCTTCCAACGCAAATTCCAACCCCACCAGCCCATCTCTATCTCGAGACGCTTCCAAGCTATCCTCAAACCACCCATCACGGTCCCCTACTGGCGATCAAAGCTTCACTATGCCTACGTCCCCGAGTCGCGGCTTCACCGGCTCTCCACGATTGTCTTCGCCAGCTACATCACAGATCTTTGAGCGTGATGTACAGGAGAGTTCTGTTATCCTGCCCAACTCCCCAGCCATCCCGACGCATATTCAAACCGAGAACTACATTCCTCCCGTCCTTGATGATGCATCCGAAGCCATCACGAATCACAAGCTAGACCCTGATTCAGTCGAAATTGTGACTCATAGCTCGCATCAACCCGCCGCGGTGACAGTCACAGGGGCCAACACTGGCCTCCCCTCGTACGATCCCTCTGCGAGTGAGTGGGCAGCGGAACTCGCTTCTTTTGCCGACCGGGACGCTGTTTCGACCGACAACGCCTCCAACTATGGGTCCTTGGACTCCGCCGACGTGCGCAGACTATCATTCATCTCGTTCGCCGACGTCGTACAAGCTGAACACAATCCTTCCTCAGGTATTGCGGGCTCCCGCGACAGTATCCACCTTGCAGGTCTTACGTCTCTGCCGGCGGCAATGAACCGCTCACCTTCACCCATTCGATCACCTGTATCGAGCCAAGGACCCGAGACTAGCCCTCCTACGAGCAACCCCGGCAGCATGAAGGGCATTGAGTTGAGCCCCTCACGAAGACCCCTGGGTAGCCCAACGAGCATCAACAACCTCAAGCTCAACGTTTCAGGGGGCGATTTGAACATTGAGACAATGAGCCAAGCTTTGCGAAGAACTGGCAGCACTGATCTCAGCCATGTTCGCAGCGGTCCTGCAAGCCCAATTGAGAGCTCCCACCTTCGTTAAATGCAACATTCAGCGTGATTGAAATAAAGACACCCTAGGGGGAGCAATGATGATATCCACACAGCAAATGCAACTCTTTTTCTCTATTTCTTTTTTACCATTTGGTGATTATACTTCTTCACTTCATTCGATTCGACTACGATACCTCCTGGGCATCGTCATTTTGGGGGAAAGGAAACACTGGGATCTGGCAATTGGGAGTTTGAAGAGAAAGTTCTACTAGGCGTCGAGACGTTTCCGCGATACAGGCATTTGTACATATGCCATGCTTTCTTGGCCGTTGTCGTCTTGTTTTCTGATATAAGGAAAATACAAAAATCCGCCACGAGTTGGCAGTCCAGTATTGAATATGCTAGCCTTGTCCATCGTTGTGAGTGATCATCAGTGTAGGAAGGTTCAGGGTAGGATGTGAGCTCAATGTCGCACCATAAATGTTAGGACGGAAACACGGTCAATGGATGTTATGTGTGACTCTATATTTGACTTCTGACCAAGGCATTGTCTCCATACACAGATTGATCACAAACGTCCGTCCTTGGTTGACGAACCAGTCCTGAAACGACGAATGTATCTGCCGTGACTACGAGGGAGATGTAAGCGTTCGTCTTGCAGTGAGATCACACACGCATCAACATGGTGGATCTTTTCATGCCATGAGTGGTCTTGATGGAACAGGGCATGATTATCACGACAAAACGTTTGCCGACAGTCTCCAGAACCGGAGTTTCTAGTGGATGTTTCAATGAGAAACCCCGATGAATATACTAGAACGGTGGATCTCGTAGACGAGATTCTTTACTCAATGCAGATTCCTGCAACTAATGGCGTGGCACTACATGAGACATGGATGTTTGGTATCAGCCATGACGACGACCTGAAAAGGACATAATATGCATGGAGACACAGACAATGTTTTGATTCAGCCATTGAAATCTGTATTGATAACAAGCGGTGTGCTTGTGTTGCGCGAGGCGCTGTTTGCTTGATACGCTCGTGAGCTGAAGATGTTTCGAAAGACTCTCAGGTCGAGCGATGGACTGTGCTTGGATTACGGAGGCCGCAAATGGGGACGCGGTCAGGCAAGTTTGTATAAAGCTGGGAACAAAACAATCTCGACTGATTGGTATTCGGCCCCCCTGCTCCAACTAATCCCAACCTGTGTTGAGTCTTCCAGAAGCATTCGGCTGGCGGAGGCATGATCCGGGGGGCGAGATGTGATTGATGATGCTCGTATAAGCGAGAGGCCCTCTACCCAAATTTGTGACAACTATGTAACATCGGGGCATGAAGAAAAAGAAACGCGGTAAGGTCAAATTTCACTAACGACAGGGTCTGGTGTTGACACGTAGGATGCTGAATCTTGATGAGCCATGCAACGTAGCTAGAAAAAAGTAAATATCATCTACTGTATCTGCCTATGACGATCGAGAGAGGCTCTTCTGCAGATGTTACATGCACGTGCGAATGGTACATACGTCCCACGCCGCCGGGACGGGACTGGGGGACCCGCGTTGTTAGAACCAACAACAGCCTTACCTTTTGGATGTAACTTTATTGGATTGGGTAGGAATGCATAGTCTTCTTGCCTTGATCACTGCAAACAACTACGAGAATAACTAGTACTACTAGCATTAGTCTAGCAGGATATGGATACGTGTAGTGCTATGCCGTGAATTCAGGGGCATCAATGTCATATCTCAGCTTATTCCCGGACTATGATAGGGATACCAGGGGCGGAATATTTACGAGAAAGCCCTATCAACAAAAGCCGATACGTTCAAGTACGAATAAGATACGCTTTGACGACCGGCGTATTATTGTATTCGGAGAAAAGATGAAAGTCATCTCTTGTTCTTCTTCCTCTAGCCTTGCCAAGAACTGTTGACTACGAGAAAGCGATGGCCATGTGGGGGAATCGGGCCTCAAATCTTAAGTTTCTCAGTGATATATGCCAGGAACACGAATACTAGCGGTCGTATAAACGGAAATTTTGGGCGTAGCTGCAAGTGAAAGAGGCCAGGTCCAATATTGATGTGACTTTTCTGGTTCCAGCTTCCCCGATGCCCGCCCCCTGGCCTGTCTGCTTTTTTTATAATTGTCGATCTCGTTCTCGGACCAGTTAGAGTTGGAGACCCAGGAACGAAAAGAGATGTGACGGAACTAGGAAGTTCTCACTAGCGGCTGCTCAAGTTTGAGTTGCGTAGGTGCTAACGAAGCAAAGTGATGCTATCAGCCCGTTCGCTCGCTGCGGGCAAAGGATGAGACTTCCCGGGTGACATTCCGGCTGATTATTCCCATCCTACGCCCGCAAATAAGCTGACAGCTGGACGCCAGGAACTAGAAACTCCTGAGCTCCTTTGACTCTATTTTATGCCTAGTAGCTAAGGCTTGCAGCCTTTACGAAGGAGCGATCTACAGTTCGAGTCAGTCATAGCTATCTCCAAGGACGATAGACTATTGTGTTGAAGCTAGCGAACGTTGAGATTGTGTAGTCTGTACTTGTGAAGTGCCCTGTTCCCAGCTGGCGGGTCGTCCGGGATAAGGGTATCCAGGTGATGTCTCTTTACCGTGGCCCAGGTAGCTGTTACAATCGCAAGGAGAGCCTTTACTGGAAAAGCTCATCCGCGGGCAATCCATCTCTTTGGTAGAAAGCATCCGAAATACCCTTGTTTCTCTGTGTATTTGCGATGGGGCTATCGACAGGGACGCCGGTATTTGGTGGAAACACTGGGCGACTTGGGATGAAACTCGAACAAGGGATGTTGTGCGGCGCTGTGTGATGGTGATGGTGATGGTTGATGGTTGATGATGTTGGCATATATCAAGGCAGTTATGGGTGAGAAAACAGGAACCAATATGATGGATCAGAGCGTATAGAGAATGTACTAAAATGGTCCAACTTTGGCAGGTCATTAACTAAAGGGATAAGAGAGAGAGAGACGAATACGTAGGGTGCTGCCTTCCTACCTACCTCTAAGCTATCCATCAAGTGGAAAGTCCGCCCATCAGCTAAGCTGGCTGACTGATGGACTAGCACTAGCCTCCACTGCCTTAGCAGCTAAAGCACCTGTAGCTAATGTTGTAGAGATCCGCTGTCTCTCTAAACTCCCCCCACTCCTCCACTGTTGCGTGCTGCGTTGCGTGCCCATAACCAGGATCATGAACCACCCGGCCCTGGTTCATGATCCCAACTTACAGGGCCTGTATTTCTTTTTCATCCTTTTTGTTAAGCATGACCATCATCAATCATGCTTTACTAGGTATTATTAGGCTTTGACTCTCCACTTACTCCGGATCCTGTCACGATAAATATCCCACAAGGTAAAATGCAAAATCGTTGGTTGAAACAGTCTGTAACTGAGATGTAAAGTCATCGTAGTGCAAGTAAGATGATGTCCCCTTTTTCTCGCCACGGCCCGCCCTGTCTCGGCATCTTCCTGCAATTAGAAAGAGACAAGTAAATAAAATGATTGGATATAGATCCTCAACGCCAGATCTAAAGCCGAAAAAAAAGAGGCTGCATGCCTGGGCTGGCTGGGGATCGGCAGCAGGAAAAAACACAGACTGTCCAAGGTTATCTGCTGAATCCCCGCTTCTCGAAGCCGAGCCAAGACTTAGGAAGAAGAGATGCAGATTTTTAGATAATTAATCCGATAGTTATCAAAAAAAGAGATTAAATGACAAACTGTCAAACTGTCAAAACCCATCAACCTCCGGCAGTTGTTCGAGATAGAGTGCCTTGTGCTATAGCCTAATAAGACTCTTCAAGGTCAACCTGGGTTCCTCATCCCTCCCTCGTGACCAGGAAAAGATACAAAGACCCCTACCACTGGACTGGACTAGGACAGCGTTCAAGGGTGGCCGGTTCTGGTGCTGGCAAAGATGGAAAACAAGGGCCTTTTCTCGGCTACGGCTACTGTATGCACGCTTAAGCCTGAGCTTGCGGGCAGACAAGGCGAACTCATTGGCTCTGTGCCGAGTCCTTGGGTCTATATCCGTAGAGAGATGGACATGACATTCGACTTTGTCTTGACTTGACTTGACTTGACTTGGGTTGACTCGACTCGACTAGACTTGACACTGAGAAAGATATACGTACGTGGCGACGTTTGTTCTCTACTTCTCATTTCCCTTTCCCTTCAAATGTACACACACACACACACAGACACACACACCTCTCTGGTTGATTCATTGTGTTGCATTCTCTCACGTTTCTGCTTCTCCAACTCTTGTCTCTGCCTGTCTGTACCTTGCATAAAGATACAACCTCTACCTACTCATCTCGACTTAACTCACCGCAATTCGATTCCTTTCTAAACGACCTGGACAAGTGCCCTGCAAACCTGGAAACTTGCTCGTTGACTGTCTGAGCGCACCTACGCTTATCGTCATTCATACTGGTCTCGCGTCTTGCTATTGCTGTATTGGGATAATTGTCAATGTATGTTATTCTTGGCTTCTTCGTTCTTTTTTCCATTCATTTTCTCTTTCTCTCCCGACTGGTCTGTTTGGTTTTAGTGCAGTTCCAACCTGTATGTTGGTCCCCCCCCTCCACTGTCGCCCGACCCAGTCGCCAGTCCAGCCGAGTCTAGTCCCGTCCAGCTTGCGATTCGATTCTTTCTATGCACAGACTAACTAACAAGCCCTCCCCGCAACCAGTCACTGATTTATGAGATCTCTCTCAACAATCGGTTCTAGCACCCGGAGACATTCACGATAGGCGCACTATCTGACGTCGTTCGACGATAATATTCCCATCGCCAGCATTCGATACCGACCCTCATTGAGACGGCACTTGTCATCTAATCGCTTCCCCTCACCCGCAACAAAGAAAGCCCTCGAGGCACACCCAAAACCTAGCCTTAGACACCGACCCTATTAGCGAAAACCCACTACTATTGCTGTTTCTTTCACCTCAATGCGGGACGGGCGCGTGAATGTGGATGTGGACAAGCAATGGCTTAGGCTTGCGACCGCCAAACATGGACGAACAAGACAACTCTCGATCTGGTACCTCCAGTGATACCACGTCTTGGAACCAAGCCTCAACCTCCGACCTCAACCTTCCCCGGGACCCAAAGATGGAGCGCTCAAGCGCCTCCAACCTGAGGTCTGCCTTTCGAAATACACTCATAAATGCCTCCAACACCGTTCGCTCCGTAACCCCCGATCCCGTCGAGTCTCCCACGCCTCCTACTCTCAGCGTGACGACCGATTCTCTTCAATCACCAGAAGATGCTTTCCTGCAGCAGACCTCACCCCGCTCGATACCCTCCTCTGGCGGTCCTGCTCGCAGGCAAGGCATGGTTTTCAACGAGGTTTTCAGCGAGTCTTACGAAAGCAGCGAATCCAGCCCTCCAAGACAACACTTGCGACATACGAGCGGAAGTCTACGGCCTCGGACGCGCACCATGGATACTTCTATGCTAGCCCAAAGAAGTGTACCACCACCTACATCAGAGCGACACCGTGTTGGCAGTGTGAGCTCGTCAGGGTCATTACACCCGTCAGATGAGCTAAGACCGCAGCTCAGCTCGTTGGACTCTTTACACCACTCTGTGATAACAGGGCGAGACTCCTCAGGCGCACCCAAAGATAAAAAAGCTAGAAGACTTATGAAGCGGCAATCGTCTCGGCCAACCTCTCCCCTCATCTCCCCACCTCCTTCCGTCGACTCACTACCCTTACCCATAGCTACCGATGATGCGAATAAAGTTCTACTTCTCATGAGAACCCTGTGCGGTCGGATGCGCGGCGAGATCGAGTACCAAGGCGAAACAGGCGGCCCCTGGCACAGTGGAGTGGCCTACATCGAAGAAGAGAAGGGGTGTCTCATGTTTGATTCGGGTCAAAATGGGCCCTTTCACATCCCACTTGTTTCCGATCTGCGTGGTTGCAGGGTCCTCCCTGTCGATTATCCCGAACTGACTAAAGAATGTTTGGAGTTGGTTTGCCTGCAGCCTCCTATCGAAATCTTAATATGTCCTCGGCAAATGGAGGAATTTGATTTGTGGCTGGCAGCTTTACTGTGCTGGCAACAATTACGCCCAACGGGTATCAAGCTTTCCAATGGTAAGCCGACTAACCAGGTTATGCCAATGAGACCGGAGCTCAGGAGGCATGGCTGGTCTCAAGAGAAGAATAAACCTACCAGTATTATCAAGGTCGGAAAGGTTATGTTATGGGACAAGGGTTTGGCTGTCTCACCGAGGGCCATCGTCAAACGACCATCCACTAGAGATCTCCGTTCACCAACTACGTCGTGGAGGAGGGTCTCTTGCATTCTCCAGGATGGCGGAGAGTTCAAACTCATGACAGAAAACGATGTTACGGTCCTGTCCATCATTGACCTTTCACAACTCTCTCGTTGTGCCGTCCAACAACTTGATCGCACAGTGCTCGACGAGGAATACTGTATTGCCATATTCCCAATTTATGCCACATCATCTACTCATCTTTCCATCTTCCGACCAGTGTACCTAGCACTCGATAGCAGAGTTCATTTCGAAGTTTGGCTGTGTCTCCTTCGAGCTTTTGCAGTACCAGATATATATCACCTCGACGACCCCAACACATCACAAATCTTGGAAGTAGACAACATCGAGGCCGAACACGAGGGTGAAGTCTTCCGGATTGAAAAAACCATCAGTGTCAGAGTGACTGAAGCAAAGATCAAGGCCAGGCCGAATGGGATCGGTGGGGTTGAATCGACAATACACGAGAGACCAGGACGGCCAGAGCCTGATCCTTTAATGGGAAATTATCTGGCCGAGGTCATACTTGATGGCGAAGTGCGAGCGCGGACGACGACCAAGACAGGGACGAAGAATCCTTTTTGGAGAGAGGACTGCGACTTTAATGATCTTCCACCTTCTACACCATTATTATCTGTCGTGTTGAAGAGGGTAGAGGGAAATCTGGATAGTTCGAGCAACCTTCTTCAGGCGTCTGTAGGATTGCCAAGAACGCGGAACTTGCAAGAGTTTGTGGTCGGAGCTGTTGATCTTGGTCTGGATCAGATTGACCGCGGCAAAGATAACGAACAATGGCTTCAAGTATTCGACGAGAAGCACCAGTCTGTTGGACAGATGCTGATCAAGGTGAACCACGACGAGCATGTGGTTCTTCTGTCAAAGGAATATGAGCCTCTCAAAGATATCCTGCACCGGTTCCCAGCTGGATTGACGAATCAGATTTCGGCTGTTTTGCCCGGACATCTACGTCGACTATCAGAGCTATTTCTCAACATCTTCCAGACATCCGGCACTGCTAGCGAGTGGCTCATGGGCTTGGTGGAAGACGAAATTGACGGAATTGGTAACCAGGCTTCTATGAAGAAGTATCGATTCAGCAGTCGCCTCAAATCCAATGACTCCGTTGACGCAGCGACCGATCGCGAGCTCATTGTACGAGATATGAGCAAGTCACTTGCTGGAGAGGCGAACTTGCTCTTCCGTGGCAACTCACTACTAACGCAGTCTTTCGAGTTTCATATGCGCCGCCTTGGCAAGGAGTATATGGAAGAGATCCTGCAGGAGAAGCTTTTCGAGATTAACGAGATCAATCCGAACTGCGAAGTTGATCCCAGCAAGATTTCCAACGAAGCGGATCTGGATCAGCACTGGACTGTTCTCATCCACTACACGACTGAAGTGTGGAAGTGCATCGCCAACTCAGCCAACCGACTACCACCTGAGCTACGACACATACTCAAGTACATTCGAGCAGTTGCAGAGGACCGCTACGGAGATTTCTTGCGTACCGTCACATACACATCCGTGTCCGGTTTCCTGTTCCTTCGTTTCATATGCCCGGCCATCTTGTCGCCAAAGTTGTTCAACCTCCTCCGTGATCACCCCCGACCTCAAGCGCAACGAACATTTACGCTTATTGCGAAGGCACTGCAAAAGCTAGCAAACCTGTCCAACTTTGGCAAGCGAGAAGAGTGGATGGAACCTATGAACCGCTTCTTGAATCTGCAACGACAATCTGTTCGTGACTATATCGACCAAGTCTGCAGTATTCCTGCAGATCGCGAGACCAACAACTTTGTCCCGGCTGGTTACAGCACACCTGTTACTATCCTTGGCCGCCTGAGTCCGACGTCCAAGGAGGGCTTCCCTAGTCTACCGTACCTAATTGACAACACCAGAAACATGGCAAGCCTTGTCAAGTTATGGGTCGATGCCAAACCAGTTGATGACAAGAAGGAACAAGTAGACCAAGAGCTCCTTGCTTTCAACGACGTCTGCTTCGCCCTCCAGGAACGTGCCGACGCCTGCCTCGCAAAAGTCGAATCCGAACGTGCCAGCGAAACAGCAACAAACGCCACAACAGAAGACATCACCGAATCCCTCGAACAAGCCTCACTCATGGAATCCCTCTCCATCTCATACGCCGGCTCCTCAACAGCATGGAACGACACCTACGATCCTCCCCCACCCGACAGCTCAGGCAGCGAAGTCAACGACGATAACACCGCGCAGAACAGCCGCAGACGCAGCAAGGAGCGTCGTCGCCATCACCACCACCACAGAGAAGGCTGGGAGCACCGCAAGCAGCGACATGCGAGTGCGGGAGGGAGTGCGAGTGCGGGTAACACGCTCAAGTCTAAGAACGGACGCGTGGGACGCACAATTCTCAGCGGCATCATGCGCATAGGTGGGCGCGGCGAGAGCCCCGAGGGCAGGGATTCTCCAAAGCATCACAAGTAAAAAGAGTCGAAAAAGGAATATTTTATATCCATTTATACACAAACAATCACCCTCACCCTCACACACTCATATATATACATATATACCTTCTTGACGACTAGATGGGGGAGAGCGCTAGTCTTTATGATTGAATGAAACAATACAACTTCTTTCAAACACTATCTATATCTTGTCTCATCTTTTCAACATATTTCATCGCCTTTCTTTCTTTTGTACAGGTTTATTTTCATTACATCTTTCTCTGCGGTTGGTGTTGGAGGGCGGGCTTGTAGACTTATAAAGTGGTCGTCTATCAAACGTATTTAGCAATGGAGTCTAGTCTTGGGTTTGGGAGGGATCAGACCGTGATAAACGCTGGGCGTTGTCTAACGGAGAAGGAAACAGAGTAAATTGTTGGTTTGGGTGGCATATAGAAAAAGGGGATGGATTATTGTAGTTTCTAGATAAAATAAGAGATAAACTTGACCATGAAGTGCGATCATGTTCTTTACAGAGACTGCTGTCCCTTGATCTGGCCCAATACAGCAAAAGATAACCTAGTCACACATATCACAATCATTATGGCGCCGTATCGTATAAAGTAGATTGCAACATATGCAATTCGATGGTATCTCATTCAGCGCCGACTCCTTTGTAACCCGCTTTTTCCTCGCATGGGTCATGTTATAATAAAAGATGGATCATGTCCTCCGCCCCCCCTTTGTCATGTCATGTCAAACATTGGCTTTAGTTTTGTAAATACAATTGGCGTTCTATACCGCTCATGATGAGTAAAAAACGGACGCCTTCTATTTTCCCTGTGATGCCTTCTGGGCAGGTATCACTTAGGTGAAGAATTTCTTGTAAGCAGCCTTCTCCTTGGCAGCGCGAGCAGCAGCCTTGGTCTTGACGCCGTTGAGCTCGCGGGTAATGGCGCTATCGTTGGGCGCGAGCTTGTTGGCCTCGGTCAGGTCGCGCACAGCGGCCTCCTCATCCTTGAGGTGGATGTTGGCAAGGCCGCGACGGTAGAAAGCCTTTGCGCGGTCGGCGTCCTTGACTCCGCTGACTTCGAGGGCAGCAGAAGCAGAGCGGGCAGCGTCGTCCCAGGCCTCAAGCTTGATGTTGAGGAGGGCTGAGTTGTTGTTAAGGGAGAAGCGCAGGGCTTCGAGCTCGTCCTTGATGGACTGAGGCTGGTCCTCAAGCTCGGGCTCCTCGTTGATATAGCGCAGACCCTTCTGGTACTTGTCGAGTCCAAGCGAGTAGTTACCTGACTTGAAAGCAGTGTTGCCGTAGTCCTTGCTGGCCTTTGCGATCTTGAGAACAGCGACAGCGTCGAGAGTGTCGGTGCAGTCCTCGGGGAAGTCCTCGTAGGGGTCGCCGAGAGCGTCGGGCTGCTTCACATCGGCAGCGAGGGCGGCATCGCCAGTGAGCTCACCACAGTCGACAATGAGAGCCTCCTTGGCAGGGCGGTCGCCTGACTGGGTGGTGAGGTTCTCGATCTGGCGAACAACGGACTTGCCGTTGAGAACCTCTCCGAATACGACGTGCTTGCCATCGAGATGAGGGGTAGGGACGGTGGTGATGAAGAATTGGGAGCCGTTGGTGTCTGGTGGGGCAACAGTGTTAGCATCATGACATGGTACGAGTTTGACTTGTGTTGAGCAGACTTACTGGGACCAGCATTGGCCATGGACAGGAGGAAAGGCTTCTCATGCTTGATGGGGAAAGCCTCGTCGTCGAACTTGTTGCCGTAAATAGACTCGCCTCCAGTGCCGTCGCCAGCAGTGAAATCACCACCCTGGATCATAAACTGCTTGATGACGCGGTGGAAGACGGAGCCCTTGTAGTGCAGAGGCTTTCCAGACTTTCCGATGCCCTTCTCACCAGTGCAGAGTGAGCGGAAGTTGTCGGCCGTCTTGGGGACGAGGTCGGCGTAGAGCTCCATGGTAATACGACCAACGGACTTGCCGCCGAGGGAGATGTCGAAGTAGACGCGGGGTCGCGCGGGGGAGTCGCCTTCAGCCGCCATTGTGAAGTTTGGTGGTGATGGAATTTGGAGAGGTTGAGGGTGAGAGGAGAAGAGAGAGAGATGCAGTCGCTGGAATGATGAATAAGAGGGGTCCTGGGAGGAAGAAAGAAGGAGTTATCACGACGTGGGGTTTGTTTGTTCAAGGCAGAATCGCACAGAAGGAAACAGATGGAAGAGGGGAGCTTCTTTACCAATTATGGAAAGGTTCCGTCACGATGCAAGTAATCGTGCCGCTTATAAGTGGGGGACTGGATTGAGGCCAGGGTACGATAATAATAGATTAACAGGCAATTGAGTTGAATTGGATTGGACCAGGGACAATATTGACATATACGATACATTGCTTGCTATTCAGGCCACTTGTATCAGTATTAGCAGTATAATTGCAACTGTCAGTGACAAACTCAGGTCAAAACTCTGAGATATCTTGGACTAGGGCCAAGTAGATCCCGTCAGCCCCTCCCGTCCCTGGAAGACGTGCACGGGTCAGGCAATAGAGGCGCCGTTTCTTTATGCAAGCGATGAGCCTCGGGATGGAAGTTAAACTCTGTTTCATTGGCATTTACAGTGATTAAGAGATAGTAATGGTACGGAATAAATAGTGTCCAAGTTAATTGACCCCGGCGAGGTTCAAATTGGCTCTACAGCTAAGAGAAATTAGAGATATGACCCTTGAAGTTTACTTATCCTATACTAGATAGCATATAGCTGTGTCTCAGTTAGAAAGCTGAAATATTAAAACACTCACCTTTATCAGCTCATACCAAACAACCAAAAACAACATCACATCATGCAAAGCACCCAATCTCATCTCACATAAGTGGGGGAGGGGCAAGATGATGATGAGGAGGGGTCACCAACAAAGGACAGGGATCTGATAAGCGACCAGCCTCGAATGACACACACGATGCTTCCAGTCAACCGACTCTATGGACAAAGAGAGCCATCAAGGTCATATCAACAGTCACATGAAAGGGGGTGAGCTTAAGTTATCGTGATATACCAATGTCAAACTATATCTTCATACAATGATACAGAGGCACCATCGCTTAAATCGTCCTTGGATTGCCTCTTTAGGTAGGTACAAACACAGAATTTCAGCCCTTGTTGCACAACACAAGTGTTGAGCGTACAAGACATGCCGTGATTGTGTTGGTTGTTGCTCGCTAGGGCTTTCAGCTCTTTTTGTAAGAGTCAATAGCCGACTCCCTTCCCGAAAATGCGGCTTCTCACAGCAATTGTATCATATGTACTCCAGTAGTGACGCCAAGTTGGTTGGTTCCAAAGACATGGCATGTCTTTCTATCGATAAGTCTGTGTGATATCAAGAGCCTTTGCTCCAAATTGGGGTGTGATGTATGAAAAACCGCCTCATACTGACTCACTGTATTATCCCTTATGCTCTCGCCGACAATAGCTCCGTGAAACGTCCAATTCTTTTGTCTAGCCCGTCTATTCCTCTATAGACCATGTCCCTATAATCCATGTCCTTTATAGAACGTCACATTCAGCCCATCTATTCCGTCTTGGCGCCGTTCTTCAGCTCAAGAGTGACCTGTAATATTATGCCATGATTAACATCTCACAAACAAACAAACAAAGGGACAAAACCTACCGGTCCATCGTTGACGAGTGCTACCTCCATCCACGCCTGGAACTGGCCATCCTTGACTCTCTCCTCCATGTACCCAGCCTTGACCTTTTGCACAAAGTAGTGGTATAGCCGGCGCGCTTCCTCCGGGTTGGCTGCGCCGTGAAAGTCAGGCTTGGCTCCCTTCTTTGTGCTGGCCAGTAGAGTGAACTGCGACACTGTGTCCGGATATTACGTCTCAGCCATTTGGTTGCCTCCCTTTTGTGGCGGAAAGGATAGGATGGGAAATGCATCAGGCCGTAACTCACCGCAGAGAACCTCGCCGCCAATATCACCAACACTCTTCTTCCACTAGATTTCCGAATATGTTAGATCATGAGTCTTGCATATGCTAACATCAAGGTTGAGTCTTACCTTGACGCCCTCCTCATCATCCCACAACTTCATCCTCAAGACCTTGGCGGCCATGAGATCGGCTTCCTTCTCTGTATCCCCAGGGGCCACGGCCGCAAAGGCCAAGACTCCCTTGCCGATCGACGAGATCATCTCCTTGTCGACGGTCACGGACGCCGACAGGACACGCTGCAGGATGACTGTTTGAGTCGAGGTTGGTTAGCCTTTTTTCCCCAGCCCTCGTGTTTCATTCGCTTTGCTAGTCGGCTATTGAAATGCACATACCCTTCATATTTGTGATTTGTGAGTTTTTTCCCCTCTCAAAAACTTGTGTGTATTTGAGAATGTAAGTTGAATTATGGGATGGGCTCGAGTCAAGCTCTTTGTATGTAAATGTTGCTCCGTAGCCGGATCGGCATTGGTTCCGACTTTACCGTGTAACTTATCACTCGCTTTCAGATACAAAAGATTCGTTACAGCATTTTACTACCAAGATAGTCATGGAAGTTTAGGACAATTAAGAAGGCTACAAGATACGACCTTGAAATTGAGTTTGGACTTTAAACTCTGAGCCTATTTTACTGGAATGTATCACAAATGCACCCTTTCTTAAAGCTCTCACACAGGAAAAGGGAGTCCATCATGCAATAAACGGACATGAATGCTAGTCATGTGAGAAGAAGCGCCTAGCGACCTGTGCTACATTACCCGTACTATGCCTGGCACTTATGCACAGTAGACTTTAGCGAAAAACCACGTCATTGAAACTATCCCGCAATAACGACACTGGAATATCACGCCATTATTGAATCTATAATCAATACATTGCCTAATAGTCCCTTTTTCGAGTTGCGGATTGACTGACTGTAACTGCCAGTTATTATTTGACTTTTCTCCGGGCAGGCTCTGTAATGCTCACTATTGTAGCCCCTGCAACCCGTTTCAGCACCTAACCGCGCCTCGCCCCAGGTGACCCGCGCTCTCTCATCCAATCAAAACGCTGCGGCTGCTTGCCTCATCACTGGCATCCACACTCCACATCTCCCACCTTGAACCTTAGTAACATCAAATGCTGGCCAGCCTGTCTCTGTCTGTCTTTAGCAACCGCATTTCATCCACCAACCGCTCGCGGAATTGAGCCTCCTAACAACGGATCCTGTATCATCACGTTATTATATTTAACGACGACGAATCGCATTACACGCGACGCGAGGTTTAATCCCCCTAATAAAGCTTCCCCCCCTCTCCTTGCGCTGGCCACATCCTCCTCGACAGGTGCAGCCAAAGACGCATAACGACGCAGCTCCCGACATCGCAGTCGACCGACACAAGTCCTGACGAACGACTAGATCCTGCGCCCCAGAGGCTGCATATTTCTATTCACAATGGCGGCAAGGAAACTGGCCCAAGAGGTCGACAAGTGCTTCAAAAAGGTCGCCGAAGGGGTGACTGAGTTTGAAGCCATTTACGAAAAGATCGAACAATCGAGCAATCCCGCCCAAAAGGACAAACTAGAAGATAACCTCAAGCGCGAGATCAAGAAGCTCCAGCGACTGAGGGATCAGATCAAAACATGGGCCGCTAGTAACGACATCAAGGATAAAGCTCCGCTGCTGGAGCACCGGAAGCTGATCGAGACGGTTGGTCCCCGCTGACAAAACGAGCAAGGTACAAGTTCATTGTTGACCTGGTTGTGTGGAAATAGCAAATGGAAAAGTTCAAGGCAGTGGAAAAGGCCATGAAGACGAAAGCATATTCGAAAGAGGGTCTGTCAGCCGCCGCCAAGCTCGATCCCAAAGAGCAGGCAAAGGTCGAGGCCAGCGAGTTTCTCAGCGGAATGGTCGACGAGCTGGAGCAGCAGATCGAGACTCTCGAAGCCGAGGGCGAATCGATACAGGCGACCATGAAGAAGGGCAAGAACAACACCGCAAAGGCCGAACGCATCGCCGAAGTCGAACGGGTTATCGAACGACATAAGTGGCACCAAGGCAAGCTGGAGCTTATCAGGAGATCCTTGGAGAACGGCGGAGTCGAGCCCGAACAAGTAACCGACTTGGAAGAGAGCATTCGATACTATGTGTCGGATGGCATGAATGAGGATTATATGGAGGATGAGGAAATGTACGAGGAATTGGATCTTGAGGACGAGGAAGGCACCTACGGCATGGGCGCCGACGGCGAGAAGGGCTCCTCTCTGGATGCGCAATCTGTGCAAGAGGATCTGACACCTGACACTGACCTACCAAAGCCACTAGTGAGGAAGGCGCCGAAGGAAGTCGATCCAGTACGGAGGACATCATCCCAAACAAAGTCACCCTTACCCGCCCTCGCGACACTTCATGCTCCTCTACCAACCATCAGCAATGGCAACTCTGGAACACCTGCTATGAAGCCCGCTTCAGTGCCCTCAAGGCCTGCTGGAGAGGGTCTCAAGTACGCCTCTGCAGCTGCGGCCGCAGCCGCAAGTGACAAGAACAACGTGGGTATTGCCCCGTTACCTCCACCACCCGGCGCCGCATCTTCAAGCATATCTCCATTGCCGCAATCTCGGAGCAGTGCCACCAATTCTCCTGCTACATCCTCTGCCCAGCCCGCTTCTCAACAAACAGAGTCCAAACAGCCTACACCAGCGCCAGCACCTGCCGAGCCTGAACCTGTGCCTACGCCAGCACCCGTGCCTGCACCGACAAAACAGTCGAAGCGATCAAAGGCTGCTGGAAAGCAGGTTTTGGTGCCCGAGACACCAGCGTCGTCAAAGCGTACGTATACTCGACAACCGTGCTTGGTCTCGATTACTGACTTTTCACATAGCCGCAAGGACAAATGGCACATCAAATGGTATCAAGTCTACCGAGGAAGAGGAAGAGTCCATCTACCACCTACCAGCATCATTGCAAGATCTGGTCGATACGTATGAGACTTCGAGAAAGAGACCATACCCTCCCTCCGCACCATCAGCATTGCGCATGATGACTGCCAGTCAGGCCAGCTGCCCCGATGTCGTGGATGCTGATGTGCCACGAACATATCGACCCGACGTGCCGGTACCGCCAACGGGGTCTAACTTCCCCCGCGAGCCGCTCCCCCTTTTCGACGACCCGAGGTTGTACTCGCGCATCGATCCCGATACGCTGTTCTACGTGTTTTACTACAAGCAGGGATCTGCCCAACAGTACATGGCTGCCAAGGCTCTCAAAGACCAAAGCTGGCGATTTCATAAGCAGTATCAAACATGGTTTCAAAGACACGAGGAGCCCAAGAACATCACCGAAGATTTCGAGCAGGGAACGTATCGATTTTTCGATTATGAGAGCACTTGGTTAGTAGAATCTTGATCATTAATCGTGGTGCGATATGCTGACATGGCTGCAGGATGAATCGACGAAAAGCCGACTTCAAATTTGCCTACAAGTTTCTTGAGGATGAGGTCTAATCGTAGATTAGACCAACATCGGACGATCGCCTCTCTTTGGTTTGTGTGAGAGAAATGGAAGGGAGCTATGGATTCGGGCAGTCTGTACTTTGGTTTTGTGACCTCCCGGAGAGGGCCACAATGGGAGCATAGGGAGACAAGAACGGCATTAGCGGCAGCCTCATCTTCTTTTCCTGTGCTCGCTTTTGTTGTCCTGTCCTATTGGGACAGGTAAATATGCTACAAGGGGCGTTAGTTCCCCCATCGTTTGAGATATGAATACGAACCCTTCGAGTGCCGGGCTACAGCCCTGGATGACAAGACTTTCCAGTATATGAATACCAAACGTGACAGTTTCGTTTGCCTCGTGAATCCTCTGGTAGATACTCGTCCACGAAGGCAGGAAGCGGTGAGAAGCCTAGTTTTTGGGGAGTCGGCCACCTCTTTTCTTGCTGCAGCCTCATATTCGGTTGGCGTTGAAGGCAGACACTTTGCTTAGTGGCGCACAACCATGTTATGTGCCTGCCTTGCTGACATGATCTCTAGCGTTCCTCACTGTGTCAACCAATGCTGTGTCTGCTACAACATATCCTTAGTAAGGCGTTCCAAATGATAGATCCTGAAGCGAAGAACCCAGCGACTTGGGGTTGCTGCGTTGCTGCCCAAGGACTGAGAAGACGCCGAATTCCGAGAGCTTCCAAGGCGATATAACTATAAGAGGGGAACCAAATTCGGTAGAGAAGCGGATGTCTTGTTATTCATCTTGAGCATCTGTTGTCCCCTTTCCTCTATCAGTCACCGAGACGCAACACCCTTCGTTACCTTCAACAAGGCAACGCTACACTTGTAGCACATTTCACATCATTCAGACGACGTGGCTCGCGGAGATGGCAATACACATGAGTGAATGAGACACAGACAGATCCTTGCTGTCCTCAGGGTACAAATGCAACTGCAAATGCAACTAATCGTGCTATCTTGAGCTTTGTCTTTGCTCATTACGCCTGGGCTGACATGTGTATGACTTGATTGAGAATGACACGACACGATAAATTTCCAGCTCTACTGTCAGGCGAAAAAGACCATCATGAAGAGGTGTGCGTTATCACTGAAGTCAAGGTTAACGAGATGAATGCCTCGGTGGCCTCGCCGCCGACACAGTTGCCTTTTTCATATGCCCTCATTAGTATGCCTATCAAGTCCTCGCAAGGCAATCTGTTCGTTAGCATTCGTCAGCCGCCGCATTTGTCGGTGAGGTTCGCTTCACGAATGACAAGCTTGCGGCACAGCGACACAGTTCTGCGCTTGCTGCCATCCATCACTAAAGTTGAAGGATTCATCTGAGCAGAGTCGCCGCTCGCCCCCAACTGTGTCGGCGTTCGCCGGGAGAGCTGACTGGGGTATGAATGGACCCAACGCATGATTACATTGGGAAGGCTTCTGGAAGGCTTCTATGCCCGTCATGCGCTATTAGAGCTTCGCGGATGCAGATCCATGATACGAGAAAGGGGCATTATTGAGCGGGCGTCAATTGAGTACAGTGAGCGACATGGGTCAGTCTTCCTGCCAGGTTGTCACAGATGAGAAAGGGTTCTGGGGGGTGGTGATGTGTCCGATGACCTTGCCAAAGACGATGATTTCATGGCAGGCGAACCATTTTCAACACTCCTCCTGCACTTGCTGTTCGCTCCTTCAGTCAGCCTCACTTATACATCTCAATTTCGTCCAAAAACCTAAACCACGGTCTGTTGAAATGACCGACAATGACCTATTCGGAAAATTTCTTGGAGGTGGCATGTAAGTGCCGGGGGAATCCGCAAGATTATACAGATAAGACAAGGCGTCCAGACTTGTTCTTGATCAGGCATAGAGACGATTGCTAATTCTCTGACTAGCCTAGCACCCTGGGAGACTGCCTCGTCATTGTTTCGCGACACGCCAAACTGGCTGCGATTAGATAGTCTGATAGACGCAGGACAAGTTACACAACGCTGAAGGTCAAACAAACAAGTGACCGAATTGTGGGGAGCTGTAAAGGTGTGAAGTGAAGGTGTGGGAGATGGCGGAATGACGGTGCCGGGTTTAATTTGTCTGTGCTTTGGATGTGTCAGACAAATCGAGGCCGTTGAATGCCATTTGCCATTGCCATTCCCTGACAGAACTGACTGCCACGGATGTTGATCAATCAACTATCCCTAAAACAAAGTTATTTCGCTGCCTGATGCAGCAGGATGATCTGTTGGTTATCCAGTAAAGGAACAGCCATTTGATTGGCACATCTCCTGCGCTTTCTCCATAGTCTTGAGGCTCGTGCATGTGCTTGTGAACATGCTTGTGAACATCGGGCGGTTGTTTAATGGCTTTGCACCACAGAGATCGGCACGACAAGCTGGCCTTGCAGGTGGTGTTGTACTAATGCGAAGCATCAACTTTAGGCCGCCGCATGAAAGTGCATGATGTGATGCAATAAGATGAGACAAAAAAAGAGGATTGGGAAGGGATTGGCTTGAATGGAAGTGCAATGAGCTACAACATCATCTGCCTCTCTTTTGGTGTTGCGATGGAAGGCACCTTGGGGTTGCAGTGAATTGGGTCATAGCTTCTCGCTACGGCATCTACTCGTCTAGACTAGAACACCAAATGGAAGGCAGGTACGCAGGGGGTAGCTGCAAAGGAGCAGGAGGGGTAACCAGTGCGATGATGATAGCAAGTTGAAGTGATGGCAGGCAGGGTAGACAGGGCAGGTACCACCTAAAAGGTGCACTGCATCTTTCTTGTGTAGAGGCAGGTATGGTTTTTTTTTTCACTTACAGAAGGTACAGAAGGTACCTGCTGCGCTGTAGTACGGGCTCTGCCTTGTTGTTCTGCCACCACCAAATCATCCTCAATTATCGCTTTATCGTCATTTTCAACCTGTCTTCTCTGACCGATAGACAAGATAGACGAATCCCGGGCCACGTCGATCTAATTCCTCCCGTTACCGAGAGTCAAAAGCGTTGATTACATTCCGCGGCTAATACACACCCATGCCCTTTCTCGCTGCACCGAAGCTTCTTTTGAACGGTAATCAGGGTCACAAGCACACAAATGAGTATTAGCCAAACCAACTTTACCTTTTGGTATTGACCGAAATCCGCTGTGCTGGCCTCGCACAGCCCCTATTCAACAGTTGCATACAACACAGTCACAGTCAGTGTTTCGCTTATCGCTCGTCACCAACTTTGTCCTTACTGCCATCACTGCCGCATCCACTCCAGCCAGCCCGTGCCAGAACCATTTGTCAATTGGCATTCAGCCCCAGCGCATTGCCACGCCCGGTCGCCGCCCAACCGGCAACATCATCAGTTGCCGATTCCCAGTGAACCCGCCAATTATGGACAAACTAGACAATTGGCTACCCTTTGCCTCGAGCCTGCAGCCAAGACGAAACCCCCTAAATGGGTTTCCACCCTGGCTTCTGACCAGACGGAAGCTTAATTCCATACCATCGATTGCAAAATCCCATTGGGCTTAGCAGTCTTGTACAAACTACTGTTGCGCTATTCGCAAGTTCCGTTTGACCCGGAGCTCCGTAAGGCGACCACTTGTTCCTGGTCCTCTCCTCGACCTCCGAGTGCGCTATGTTAGCTTCTTTGTTGCTGTTGCATCGCCCGCCATCTTTCCCTCTTCAGGACACCGGCCAAGAATGCGTCACTCTTGATAGGGTACCTACAACCTTGACGTGGTCTCCACACATGCTACTTGTTGTCGTCTCTATCAAGCTTGACTTGACCCTAGTTCCCACCCAATCGACAAAGTCTCGATTACTTACACATCACGAGCCAGCTTGCGCCAAATGCTGCTTCGCCTTCAACCCTTGTTCTATGTACTGCGTACTGCCCCCCTTGCATTCCTCCAGTCCTCTGTCCTGGAACTGGTTATCTCTTAGCCATCTGTCATCCAGCTCCATCCATGCTCTACCTTATCGTGGGTTGGTCCGGGTTCCATGAGCTGGGTTCCCCGGCAGCTACCCCGGTCATGCCCTTAACCCCAGAGTGCACTATGGAACCCTGACGACACTTGCTGGGCCTTGCTACCAGATGTGGCCGCGGTTGTTTGTGTATGCGAGGTCTCTTACAGTTTCAAGCGCATGCTGCCATCTACCTTTTGTGTATTACACGAGTGACTAACCTCGCCTCACTGACCAATGTGCGATTTGAGCCTCACCTTGACTTACACGTCCTAGCTTGTACTAGTCTACTTTCTGCAACACCCTTATCCCATATCTCCCTCAAGCATATAACCACTGCTCTCGTCCTCTTTTTATTGTATCATCTATTGATCAATATCATATAATTTCTCATGCCACTACAGACTTCATCTCTTCCCTTCCAAGACCGCCATCAAGATATTACTTTGGTTGCGGGCTATACTTGCATGTTCTTTGCATCACTTACAACCTCTCTCGAGCTGATTCATAAGTCATCAGCTCGACCTCTCAAGCACCCGTGCTTTCCATATCCAAGCTGATCAACTTGCACATTAAACGGTTTCTTCACGGGAAGCAAGCTGTCACAAACAAAAACCATCAATATGGGCTCCAACCAATGGTACAGCAACAGCAACGGCTGGTATCACGCCTCCTCTCCTCAAGATCAGGTCTCATCACCTACAGAGTACTTCTCCGGTTACTACCAGTCCCAACCTATGGCCAGAGATATGAGCTCTGGGGGCAGCTCTCAGGCTTCTACTATTCCCGAGTCACCTGTACAGCACAACTACTATGCTGTGTATGGTTCATCACCAAACACCTACTCCGGCTACCAACAGACACCAGGTTATGAGCAACAGTTCTCTTCCGGACAGGCCATGGCCGAGGAGTCTATCATTCCCCGCAGTGAAACGTACGTACAATCTATGATCCAACCATGATTTGTCTCATTGCTAACTCTTGTGTCTAATTAGTGGTAACGACTGGCCAGTACAATGTCTTCACCCTGGCTGTCCTGCTCGCCCTTTCAAGCGAACTGCAGATCTTCTTCGTCACTACAAGAATACCCATGCTCCTGAGTCGAGCAAGGACGTCTACTTGTGCGACTATCCTCGTTGCGGTCGCTCCCGAGACCCCTTCCACCGTCGAGACCACTTTCGAGACCATCTCCGTGAATATCACCGTGAAGATATCCAGAAGCGTGGAGCAACTGTCAACGAGGAATGGCTTGAGGGTCGATATGCGCCCGCTGCCTGGTGGCGCTGCCAACGCTGCCTTGTTCGAGTCTACGTCTCCAAAAACGGTTTCGAATGCCCTGGCTGCAAGACATCTTGCGAGTCTAAGCGTAAGGAGAAGCGTCGCAGCCGATCCTGAATCCTGTGGGCGAGAAAACAGCCTTGCACATAGAAACAGCCTACCACAAAGCACCGGAAAACATTACACTCAATGGCTTGAAACTACGACATCGGCTGAGAGCATGTCCACCAAAGTCGTTCAAAACAAGAACTTATGCCATGTGTCATCTATCTGTAGGCTGTTCTTGCTTTGGATAGCTCACCGACATTGGATATCTCTCACAGTCAACCCAGCTTTGACGGCGAAAAGCCTTAGCTGTAGCTCTTGTATACATACTGTTACATCAAAGGACAACAAAACCACCTCAATTCGTCCTGTTTCCTCACATGCATGCAGCCCACACACACCAAACAAACAACCCTTCTGCAGGATATTTTTGTGCCAGGCATTCTCAATGTTGGCCTTTGCTCCTTCATTATTCCTCCACCATGAATGTCCTGGGGATCTGCAGGAAAACGCCCATGCGTTGCAGATCTTATCCCCACTGGGCGTCTCATCGCGCTGAGGCTGACTTGAGAGAATTGTTCTGGAAGCGGGTAAGGCGGGGCAGTCTGTGGGGATCATTTCAGCGTGGCTGTGTATGCACGATGGATGTTTCTGTCATGCTTCCATTCCTTCTTTCGAGTTTCCTTTCTTGGATGGATCTACTGGGATCTGACTGGGGTTCACGATTCGAGTTGAAGGCACCGAGATAAGACTGCGTGTTTATTGGCGGATTGATGACTTAGTGACGTTTATGATGAGACATGAGGCCAACCTTGTACATAGAATGTGCTATTATATAGACGGCGGGGAGTTTTGTTCTTTCTCTACTTATGTTTGGTCCTGTTAGAATTTATGGCGCATTTAGACAAATCATTATTGTATTCTCTAATCATCTGAACCCATGATAGCCACATTGTAACTCTTCGCTCCAAGATGGCGATGCAGCTTGACACCCATTGTTTTCTCTTTACTCCTTTTTATGTGTCACATAATGGGCAAATTCCCCTGTCCTGAACCTGTGTAGCGAGACAAGAAATAAGTGAGTACAATAGTAGGAGATCATCCGTAGCTAGACTAGTCCCTAGTCGCACTGCAAGGTTGTATTCCCCGCCGTGCCCACGGACGTAGTGTATGGTTTACACGGCGCCGGAAACTCTCCCCATCCCACAATGCGCGATATGGCGCACTGCATTTCCAGCTCGTGACCACATACGTAGCTTGCGGATTCCTAACCCCGGCTGACTTCTGAGTCACATCTGTGCCATAGATCTTGCTTTGTTTCCGATACGTTAGTCTTCCTCAATTGGATCATCGTCATAGTCCGGCATGGCGCGGAAATCAGGCCGCGCTTTGTCCCTGTGCTTCCTCCGTCGCCTGCCCTTCTTTGGTCCATATAAGGTTACGGATGGTATATTAGAGGGGGCATCGGCAGCTAGTCTTCCAATGAAGAGTTGCGGCTGGTGGAATGTGAACTCGGCCTGTAACGGCTCGGGCGACGAAGGCTGAGCAACGATCGAGTCGATGCCATCTGCGGTATCTGCGTTTGCGGTGACCTCCGATAATGACTGTTCCTCCAGGTCCAAGTCTGGGCCTGTGCCCAGCGGCACTCCTATCTGATCATCTGCGATACAGGGCGTTTGTTTCGTCGATAATGAGCTATCTCGTGTCGCTGAAGGGGGCTCAGCAACATCACTGCGCGGTGCCGTCGAACTTGAGGCTATTGGTAAGTCTTGGAATGCACAAGGACCGGTTGTTGTTTTGAGGCCCAGCTCGCGTTTGGTCTGCTCATTCGCCTCATCAAGGGCTTTGCGAGTAGTCTCAGCAGGATCGTTATCGAAAACAAACCTTTTCCAAATCTCATCCTCGTCTTCAGAATTTAGTGTCGTTTTCTCTTTAACGTGCTTTTCAGTCACTGCTCCGTTCTTATCTTCGTTCTCAGTTAGTAAGTCTAGCATGTCTCGAAAATTGTTGGTTTTTCTTGTGTTTTTCCGCGCTGGAAGTATCCAGTCACTTCGAGGCTTGACCCGGGCCTCGCGCCGATCATGGTCCGGGTTCTTGAGTGATTCGCGAGTTTGTAGAGCAGTGGGTGTAGTCAAGTCGCCTTCTGCCTGTACTTCAGGCAGTCCTGGTTCGGAACTTAGTATCTTATTTTGGATATTGTCTGATGAAAATACGTGAGACGTCCAGGTTTCGCAAGATTGTAGTTGTGGCTCATCAATCTGGCCCAACGATCTATGTGGTGGAGTTCGAGGTTGGGCTGGGCTTTGTGTTTGCGAATGTTTCTCCGATGAGTTCCAAAACTGGCTGATTCCAGGACTAATAGGTCTTGAGGGCTCTCTCACTTCGTTTGTTTGAGCTGGCTCACTTGATGCTGTTGTAGTCTTGGGGTTCAACCATAAGTTCCACCGTATATCTTCGGGTGTGATACGATTAGAAGATCGCCTTGGAGCACCTAGAACAGCAGTAGTACTCATATTATCCTCGAAGTCAGGTGAACGTATGTTGATCATCGAAGGCCGTGTCTCCCGGATTGGTTGTGGTTGATGTATCATAGGTATGTGAGCCTTTGCGACGAATCTCGGTTCGTCAGGTCCCTCACGCCTGCTCAATTTTTGGTTACTATTTCTGTGTGCGGTATCCAGGGCACCATTTGAAAGGCTGAATAGTTTGTTCCGAGGATCGAGGCGGCCTGGACTTCTATCACACTTTCGGGGCTTTATTGTAGCCGTTTTGGGTGCTTGAACATCCGAGGGTAGCTGGTAAGGCGATATTAGTCCCAGATTGAGCGACCTGTCTGGGCTCGAACTAATGTGATTGGGGAGGCCTTGTCGCGTAGCAAAACTTCGTACTGAGTTGCTTTCCCGGCTCCAGCGAAGGTTCTGGCTCCCTATGTTGATTCTCATTTCATTGTTAGACAGTCGACCCAATGTTCTCCTATTGGAGTGGTCATGTTGATCGTATGTTGGGAGAAGAGACGTAATATTTTGTTTGAAGTTGGAGGTTCCTCGTGGTTGGGGAGAACAATCCTTTCGCCAAGCATAGTTCACCTTCAAGGGCTTCTGAGTGCTAACACCCATCCAATCATCCTTTTCAAGCAATTTGCGCCTCTTGGTCGCGATATCCAGTTCTTGGTCGTCTTTCTCGGAATGAAGTACTGGGGAAAGCCCGCTTCCAGGCTTCGGGAGTTCAATGTTAATACCCTGAACAAGGCCACGACGAGGGGCTTCGCTGGTGTCATGCTGTATATGTATAAGTTTTCTCTTTGGTGTTTTTTGTTTCTTTGCAGGGGTTGACGAGGTCGAGTAGTGGTCCTGAGGTTGTTGTGGTTGTGGCTGCTTAATGTAATCGGGGACGAATGATACAATGTCTAGACCTTTGCTGGATGAAGGGGCATTCTTCTTAGCTCTGGCTTTTGCAAAATATTGTTTTTGCCGAGCAGCGTCCTTGTCCCAGCCTTTGCGGCGAGAGTGGCGAGCCAGTGCACCTTCAGTCCAGTTCATGTTCGTCAAAGGAAGATAAAGGTTGGTCGTGGAGAAATAAGGTGAGTGGAGGTTGACGAGTCTGTGTTAAATATTTCAAGCTGATTAACTCGTGCTGTCAACCATAGTGTTGCTGCAGGACCGACCAACTGCCTTCCTACGACTTGGGCATCATTCGAGGAAGGTCCAATGGGAGACAATTAGGCATCCAGCATTAATCGCCCTATCACTCGGTTTCAACCAGCTGAAATTCCCCATTCCAACATGCTTTGGTGCCTTAGAGGTAGTTATTTCCCTCATAGAAATTAACTGAAATTATGGTTAGGTTAGTACCTACCTATGTTCAACCTGTTGATCAAACTTGGTGTCAACAAAGCGAAACAGCGTTGTGCCGACAGGTGGTCTTTTGAGGAGGAACCACAAAGCCTTATGCGACTAGATACTATTATTCCTACTAATTTTTGAACGCTGGTTGAATATATACTACATATTTATCTTCATGCTTAGTCTTTATTAGAAATGCCAGCCATAACCGTACAAGATCAAGAAGCATTGCTAGAACCACGATAGGCGAATGCAACACTGTTGGGCCTGATCTGAGACAATTTTATATGATAAACTGTAAACTTATCACAAGAGGACTTATGCTCTGAAAATTTAGTTACCTTATAACTTTTCTCTGTCTTATCCTAGGTATAATGATGAATACTCCAATACAGAGGATGAAACTCACTTACACAGATCGAGGTACAGTGTGTTTTGAGTTGCGCCACTCCAGGCACGGTGCTCGCACAGGCCAACTAAGCTTCGAGACGATGACAGTGGGGGAGCTCCCTTCAACCCCGTCCCTTAAACGTGGAGCTGCATTTAACATCTAGCGCCAAGACGACAGATTTCACTAATAACCACAACTATCATTCTGCGCAAGACGATTTCTCTATAGATTTGCGCTCACTAAATCATCATCATGGCCGATGCAGAGGAAAAGGCCCGCAAGGAGAAGATTGCCGCGGCCAAGAAGCGAGTCCGTCCGCCCCTCCCTTCGTATTCCATCACACGACTAACTCAATGCGATTCCAGGTCGAGCAAATGAAGAAGAAGAAGAAGGGTACCCCAGCCAAACAAACAAAGACAGAAGCAGCCGAAACCCCTGTGCCCGAGCCTGCTGAGGAGAAGACCGAAGACACTCCTGCCGTCGAAGAGAAAACCGCCGAAGAGCCTCCCAAGGATACAGATGATAAGCCAGCGAAGGCGTCTTCCAAAGGACCAAAGAAGCCACTCCAAATTGAAACCAAGGACGAGAGTGATAGCGACAGCGATAGCGATAGCGAGAGTGACAGCGATGACGAAAACTCGCCCGCCGCTACCCCATCTCTTGCACAGCAGTCAAAACTGAGGTCTACATCTTTCCGCGCCGGCTCCAACCCTTCAGGAGGGGCAGCATCTCCATTCAGTCCCGATGGTGAGACTGCGCCGGATATCTACAGAAAGCACATGGCTCGGATTGAAGAGCTGGAAAAGGAAAACAAGCGATTATCTAAAGAGGCTACCGACTCAGAGAAGAGGTGGCAGAAAGCTGAGAACGAATTGGCCGACATTCGCGAGGCTGAGGGTGAGGAAAGTGGCAAGACTGGCAGTCATGATGATGGCCTTTTGGATAGCTTGGTAGGTGATGGATCTGTCCTTTGCTCGTAAACCCGCTGACACTTTCGCAGAAGAGCCAAATGGCCGCACTCGAACGTCAAAATGCTCAGCTCCAACAACAGGTGTCGCGTGGACCCAGTCATGGCCATCGCCAATCCGTGTCAATGGCTACACCACCGGCAGATTTCAAGGCCGAGTTGGAGGCCAAGACAGCGACCATTGAATCCATGGAAATCGAGATTTCAAAACTTAGAGCCCAGGCCGAGCGCCACGCCAGCGGATCATCATCGGAGAAGGAACAGGTTACTGCTCTCGAGGACAAACTCGCGCGTGCTGAAGCAGCGGCAGGCAAGGCTCAGCGCGAGCTCCAGGACCTCAAGCGCAACCTTGAGAGAACAGCAGAGAAGGCAGTGCGCGAGGGCAGCGAGCGGACGAGTGCCGAAACAAAGGTCAAGACTCTTGAGCATGAACTTGAAGAAGTAAAGAATGCGCGCGACGAGCTTGAGAAGAAGGTCGAAGCTTTGGATAAGAAAGCCACGACCCTGACCACATTACACAAGGAGCAAGATTCTCGTCTACAAGCAGTCAAGAAGGAGAAGGAGAAGGCGGAACATCAAGTCACTGAGCTGCAAGAAAAGGTTGAGAAGCTCGAAAGTGAAAACACGAAACTCAAGAGCCGCAAGTCTCTAGAAGGCGGTGGCGGATTGGACGATGAAGGCGTTGACGAGCTTGAGGATGAGGAACGCCAGAAGCTCGAGAGGAAGATCCGTGCTCTCGAGAGCGAGGTTCATGAGCTGAGGAGCGGGGCATGGATTGAAAAGCGCCGTGAATTGGAGGCAACCAGCCCGGGTTTCCAGGACGTCGACCTTACCACGGGACATGGCATGTCTCCCACTCAGCGAAGGAAGTCTGGCCCTGGCAGCATCGGTGATTTCTTCACAAGTGGTCTCAATGCACTCGCCGGGGGTGGTGATGAAGAGTTTCTCGAGGACGATGATATGGACTTTGACGAAGATGCGTTCCGCAAGGCGCAAGAGGAAGAGTCCAAGAGGAGACTCGAGCGGATTAAAGAGATCAAGCGATCACTCAAGCACTGGGAAGGTTGGAGACTGGATATTGTCGACATCAGGAGAGGGGGTAATGAAGGCGTGGGTGAGATCTTTGATGTCTAAGTCGAGCATCGTTGTTTGTGATGGATATTAGGTGAAATGAGTTATGAGGATGGAATATGTACTAGAATAGAAAGATATTCCGAGAAGATATATGGATAGGTTATTGATGACTACTTTCACTCACATAATTGTTCTGTTCTTATATCTGCGTAGCGCCTGGCATCCTACCCTATGTCAACCGAATTTGAGACGTTGATCAAGAAACGAAACACGATTTCGCGATAGTGGTCGTTCAATTACTACAAGGTATAAAGTGTAGACCAGCGTTGTAGTAGTCCTCAGTGTCAAAAGTAGAAATAGATTCAGCAAACCAAGTAATAAATAGTTTATAGTATAGTCTCTCAGCATTGAGATAGGTAAAGAGTCTCAAATAAGCTGCATAAACTAACTTGTTACATACCATCGGCCAATTTTAATACTCCGAGAGAGAGATCGATACTATTTCTGTCATTGCGATACCACGATAAATGTGTCTCGGCATCCCATACCCTTTGTTTCCAGTTCGGACGATGCCCGTAAGGCAATATGTTATCCCCCCGATGACGGCGCGGAGAGTGGATATAGACCGGAGATCCGAGACGGAGAACGGAAATGCGTTCCGCGCCGAGATGCAAAGCTCCGCGACTGGTTATTTCCGGTGCGGTTTGTCAATTGGGAGAGCGGGATATCAACGGTATTAGACTGGCCATGACGAATGTGCAGCTATAAGGCTGTTAAAGATGTTGTCTATGGCACTATATGTTCCTATGAGCTTCGGCACTATAACTCGTGTGACGCATTCCTTCGGGGATAGTAATACCGAGATGAGGCAAAAAACGAGAGCGGCTGTCATGCACGAGATCCAGTGCCCAAGAAAGACATGGCTTCTGGTTTTCTCCACTAAAGCGGGGGACTCAATGCGGAACCCATATAAACTACCTAGCGCTAACCGTCGAGACTGGGACTGGCTAGAGGCTTTTTCCCGCTGCTTGCAGGTCTTGACGAGATGCTCCAGCTCGGTCAGGTACCGAGCCTCATCACCAAAGAACCTGGCAAGAAGAGGATAGAGAGTGTACTCGAGACACGCCCTGACTGTTTGGGGGGATGCGACGGAGTTTCTGCGCATCCAAAGACTCTAGAAAAGTATCGTGAGGTTGAGGAACAGAGCACAGGTTGAGCTTCATGTCTGGGACGGAAACGTCATATGTATACACTTTAGATAGAGGGACGATACACCCCTGTCATAGCATGCGATTGTCTAAAAAGATCATGTCAGCCATTGTTATTTTACCGCAGCGTCCGTCTTCGGAAGGCCGTTGTCGGCAGAATTAAACATGAATGTCCTTTGAGTCCTTTTATCTATCTCGGCTGAAGTCCCATCTTTGCATCATCATCTTGTTCTTCTCTTGTCTGCAACTTCAAACTCGGTAGCAAAGAATTCATTGTCCAACAGACGACGTTTTGTAAGTGCATCTTTCTATGTCATGCCTAGCTTCCATGAGAGGTCAGAGGTCAGCCACAAAAGAGCTGTCATGATACATAGGTATCGTCATGGACCAACGAGAAGACATTCTCATTCCCCTCCCTCTCCGGTTTATACATTTCATCAAGACTTTATTCTTCACGCCCTTTGAAGAGAAGAGAGACGCAATTACTATGTTTCAAAAACCCTCAAAACATAGATCGTCTCATACCTACCCTTATTTCCCCCTCTTCTAGTCCTGTCTATTACTCGCGCAACTGCAACTAACACCTGATGCTTCCCCCAGCTTCCAAACATACAACTAGCGGCGCCTCTTTGATCAAATTCACCCCGTCTCATTGGGGGGCAAGGCCACATTAACTTACCCCGTATTCTTGACATTGCATCGCATCGTCGGTTTTCCTCTCGGTCGCCGCCACAGTAACCGGCTACTTCCTCGGCTGTCAGTGTAAAAGACCCCCAGGCACCTTCCTCAACCCGACCCTCCGATCTCCACCTCCGAACCCCAAGACCCAAACCAACCGCCCCTCCCCGCGCTTGTTTTGCTGCTGCAGCAGTCGCATTCCCAGTCGCAGTTGCAGTACGGATACAGCATCCCCAAAGGAAAGGACCTTCCCTAGCTCAAGTCAAGCCAAGTCCAGTCAATCTCCCGGCGACGATTCCCGAGTCCGGTTCCCGTTCTCGTGCCGTGACCCTTTTTAACTCTTTTATAAACCTCCACCCTCTTCTTTTTCTTCTCTTTTTCTGCCCATCATGCCCGTCGCTGCTCTCGCCTCTTCCGTCCCGCGATCTCTATTCTCCTCTTCGCTGCGCCGTGTCGCTTATACTTCCACCACTATCCGCCCTGTTCGCGCTTCATTCGGTGCTATCCAAACCATCTCCCCATTCGCAGTCCGCACAATGGCTTCCTCTACTCAGAAGATCAAGGTCAAGAACCCCGTCGTCGAGCTCGACGGTGATGAGATGACCCGCATCATCTGGCAGGTCATCAAGGACAAGTTCATCCACCCCTACCTCGACATCGACCTCAAGTACTATGATCTCGGTCTTGAGTACCGTGACGAGACCAATGACCAGGTCACCATTGATGCTGCCGAGGCCATCAAGAAGTACTCTGTCGGTGTCAAGTGTGCTACCATCACTCCCGATGAGGCTCGTGTTGAGGAGTTCAAGCTGAAGAAGAGTAAGTCTATACCCGTCCTGCGTTGTCTTAGTTCGCGCTGCGTCTTGCTATTCCCCACCACCAATCGCAACCCCGCATGCATGAGAACATGCAGGAGAAGCAACACGAGGGGCAATGAGCAGGAACATGGCGAATCAGACATACAGTAAGCCTGATAAGAATTGAGCATCGCTAACTTGCATGTCCAGTGTGGCTTTCTCCCAACGGCACCATCCGAAACGCTCTTGGCGGTACCGTCTTCCGTGAGCCCATTGTTATCCCCCGTATCCCCCGTCTGGTTCCTGGCTGGAAGAAGCCCATCATCATTGGCCGTCACGCCTTTGGTGACCAGTACCGCGCCAAGGATGCTGTCCTTCCCGGTCCCGGTAAGCTCTCCATGGTCTACACCCCCGAGGGTGGCCAGCCTGAGGAGATTGAGGTCTTCCAGTTCAAGGAGGGTGGTGGCGTTGCCCAGACTCAGTACAACACCGACGAGTCCATCACTGGATTCGCTCACGCTTCTTTCAAGCTCGCCATTGACAAGGAGCTCCCTCTCTACATGAGCACCAAGAACACCATCCTCAAGAAGTACGATGGTCGCTTCAAGGACATCTTCCAGGAGATCTACGAAACCACCTACAAGAAGGAGTTCGAGGCCAAGAAGATCTGGTACGAGCACCGTCTCATCGACGACATGGTCGCTCAGATGATCAAGAGCTCCGGTGGTTACATCATGGCTCTCAAGAGTGAGTTTTCCACGTGATTTCTGAACACTCGTTCAGCTATCATATCATGTAATACACAAGGGGAAGATGCTAACAGCTTTCCAGACTACGATGGTGATGTCCAGTCCGACATTGTCGCCCAGGGCTTCGGCTCTCTCGGTCTCATGACCTCTGTCCTCATCACCCCCGATGGCAAGACCTTCGAGTCTGAGGCTGCCCACGGTACCGTCACTCGCCACTACCGTGAGCACCAGAAGGGTAACGAGACCTCCACCAACCCCATCGCTTCCATCTTCGCCTGGACCCGTGGTCTTATCCAGCGTGGTAAGCTCGACGACACCCCCGATGTCGTTGCCTTCGCCGAGGGCCTTGAGCAGGCTTGCATTGACACCGTCGACATTGACGGTATCATGACCAAGGATCTTGCCCTTGCCACTGGCAAGTCTGAGCGCAAGGACTATGCCACCACCAACGAGTACCTTGATGCTGTCGAGCGCCGCCTCAAGAAGACTCTCAAGGAGAAGCTGTAAATGTCTTTACAATGATTCTCAGACTCCCCCTAATCACTCAACACCTTCCTCTTCCGCCTTCTGGTCTCTTGCAACCGTAAGAGCACACACTCTCTCATGAACTCATCAAGCATCGGCGTCGAATTTGTTGTCATCATCTGAATAGCATCTCACTCCAGTTTTGAAAGCCACAAGAGCCTCACCTCTTGCGGCCTCTTGACCACGCGTCTTCTCAACATAAAAGAAGACGGCATTGTCAAGTGCATTCGTGCACCAAAACTCACTGTAAGGCCACATACAGCGGGCTAACGATTTATGAAGAACGTTCCTCCATCGTCATTGTGGTTGGATAGGATGTTGGGCTTCTGAATATGTAAAGGCAAAGATATGAGAGAGGAGGTCAGCATGATACATCCTGCATAGTTGAGGAGCAGATGCTATGTAGATAGAAAGCTTCTTGCTCTTAGCACATTAGACATAACGGGATACCCAGCCCTGCTTTATAGTTTTCCGCACTTCACTCTTCCCTGGCCGTTGACATTGTGACTCCCTGATCCCCATAGTACACCCTCCTCTAGTTCCCCTTAGTCGCGGAGTAACGGAGTCATAACACGAGCTTGGACAAAGCTTAAAGCAAATCTATTGGATCTTGTTATCCCTGCGCCTCAGTTTCTCACATGTATGATACACAGTACATCAACGCACAGTTGCTCTTTCAAGGTTGTCGCTTCCTCACAACGCCTCTTTTTTTCATTTTGCTTGCTATCAAACCTCGGTAGTTGTCCGTAGCTAGCGTAACCGACACCCAATCTCCAAGATAATTCCCTGATTGAGAAAAAAAGAAACATCAGTAGCAGAGAACTCCCTATTTCCCCCTTCCACTCCCTTCCAAAAAAAGAACCCCCAGTCCCCCGTCTGTCTGTCCCCACGCTGGGAGATGGAAGAATGCCTCGGCTTAAGCCCGCACGTGTACACATAAGGAAATGGATCGTGTAAAGAGGGCTGAAAGTGTGAAAAATGAACAGAATGAAAATGGTACCCGTAGACCCGAGTGCTCCCGATCGAGATGGCCCTCGGTTGGCCGGAAGGAAGACCAAGGTTGTAGAGGCATGCAATTATGGTGCCGGGGTTTGGGTGTTGCGTACATATGGACATCCGCGAAGCTTCATTCTTGATTTCGATAGTAATACATGTCATGGCGTGAGCTCATACATGAGAGCGGTTATTCTCGCTCTGAGTGAGATCCTCCAAAGACCGCCCGGATCTAGTCGGTTTGGGCGACAGAAGCCTCCTTCTCCTTCTTTGGCTTGCGCGCACTGGGTGTCCCCTCTGCTTCGCTCTTGCGCTTCTTCTTCGTCGGCCTTGTTGATGAGCCACGGGGCTTGTATCCCGTGTCGTCTTCATTATTCCTCTTGCGCTTGCCACGGCTAATGGGCGTTGAGGCAACATCTGGCTCCTCGTCCATGCTGACATCAACGTCACGGTCTGCTGCGACTGCGCGAGCGGCTGCGCTGACGCGCTTGCCCCTGGTGCTCGCTCTTCCACCACGCTCGCCTCGTGATCCGCGCGTCTTGCGCCCACCGGTATGGCCGCCCTCGTTATCATCTGCATCACCGTGTGCCTCGCCGTCCTGGAGGAATATCTTGGGGGCATGTTTACGCAGCCAATTCGTTACACTAGTAGGATTCTTGAGATGCGGGTGTGATTGTTGATGATTGCCTGGATGGGCGCGAGGGGCGAGCGTGGGGAGATGTTGGGAACCGTTATCGAGAGCCATGTCGATATCGTAGATGTAGTTGTCGATGTCATCGGCGGATAGGAAGTCGGCTGGGAAAGCTTCGCCGTCTGGAGCCTTGAGTTCACTGACGATTTGCGGTAGCGACTCCTTGGCGGTGCTGTATGTTGAGTGCGGAACACTGCTAACGAGATCTTCGAGTCTTCTTCTTGGGGTGTCTTTGCGCAGTTCGTATTCTTCATCCAGGGGCAGGACGGGCGCTTTGGAATCTGATGGAGGTTGAAGGGATACCTCGACCTGCTTCTCGGGAGGGATCTGCGGGGAATTGTTGATGTCGAGTAATAGATCCAATAGACGACTGTTGATATCGCTGTTAGCATTCCCTTCAAAATTACGTTGTTGAACCTTGGAGATGGCGTACTCATTCTCTACAGCCAAGCGCTTGACGAGCGCCGCGGCCTTGTCCTCTTGCTTGTGTAGCTCCTCTCCATCGTGCATCTTCTGATCGAACACGATGCGCATCTTTCTATACTTCTTCTTCCATGACTTGTAGCCAGCGCGATGGCGAGAGGCGCCCTCGGTTTTGACGGGGGAGTCCTCCATGGCGAGGGAGAGCGAGGCGCGACCGGAAGCGTAGGTGATGGTCAGTTGAAAACGCGCAGGATTGCGAAAAAAGGATTGGATTCCGCGGGGGTTGGTGATACGATGGGCGCGTTGTTGTGGGTGTTGATAAAATTGGAATTGAGGATGCTCGTGATGTTGACACAATGGAAATAATGAAAGGGTCAGTAGCAGGGTTTGCCAATAAGATTTGTTGGTTTGGGGCCTTGCGCAACCAAGTTCTGGGACAGCGACGGGTGGTGTTATTCTTGGATTAGATCGGTACGTACCTTACAGTAGTTCAGGTACACCCTGAGCTGGTATGGAGCTGGCCTACGTGCCCCAAATGAGCTACGTAGTCCGGTTCATGTATCTCCCAACTCAAAAGGTGAATTAATGAGGTTAATGAATGGTTTATTTTTATGCATGTATTTAAACAGGTTCAAGCAACTTCTGGGTGTTGTTGTATTTTTGTAATCTCTGCTATATATCGCACAATGAATTTGGACATGGCGTCTAGGGTAAGTATGACACCATCATTGAGATGCAGCAGAAGTAAGCAACATTGATCAAGTGCTAGCTTCTATAAAGAAACAGGAATCAGAGTCAAAGTGTACTTTGAACTGTCACGATTACATACTTAAATCTTGGTGTCTCGAAAAGTCATAACGTGAAACGAAGCATTCTCGGATTGGCCTTTAGCCTCCGAATCCATTAGTCTATTCTCCATATTCGAATCATCATGATGCTACCTCCTTTCCTAATGTGTCCAGCTCCTCTGTGATAAATTCTGCAGCATTGACCATTTCCGTGCTGCCGTAAACAACCCTCTTCTTCGCTCTATCGCCTCCTGTGCGGCTTACCCACTCCTGCAGGTTGCCGTACTCATCCATGCTGCCACCACCAACTGTGAAAACGACAGCTTCGCTGAAGCCTTGCCGTCTTTGACCGAAGCTAGCAGTTTGGCCAGGAACCTGAGACCCAGGCATGCCACCCGGCGTGCTGGTGCCTGCACCCGACCGCACAGCGCTAGGAGGAGGCATGGTGCCTCGAGCGTTGGCTGATCGAGGGTCATAGTAGAGGAAGTGTTCTGTCTTGGCGATGGCAGAAGACGAGGCAGAGGAAGGGTCCATGATAGACTCAACGATCTTGGTAACAGTAAAGTCACGATCAGCGGGAAGGAAGTTCTTCACACCACTGATAAGACTCTCAAAGTTGGATGACAATCCGGTGGGGACTCCTGATTCCTTGAGGCGGTCAGTGAGACGCGAAGACATGGAAGAGAAGCGTCCAAAGAGATCTGATGTTTGAGCTGGTTGAGCGGTGTTGTTGATGGTGGTAAGCTGTGTCATCTTGGTAGTTGCGCGAACCCTATCCTAATCAGTAAAGATAGCTTGAGTGTGTGCATATAACTCACTGTCGAACATAGGGCAGAGACGAGACATCTGCGCCAGCCTCTGAGAGAGCCTTCTCGAAGCTCTCGAATTCTTGTCGGTTAACTTCCTGCTCGGTGCTCAAGAACCAGATGATGAACAGTCGCAGTTTGTCGACAGGTTCAGTACCCTTGTTGTCGTCCTTGATGATCTCCATAATCTGGGCCTTGGTTTGCTTCACAACGTTCTCCTCCAACTGGAAGTAGTTGTCGAGCTGACGGTCTTTGATGCCTGTTAACAAAGCTGCCAAGATGTTCATATGCATGTCGAGGATGCCCTTGCGTTCTCTCATTTCGGGTAGTAGCGTTATTGCCGCCTTGAGATGTTGAGCACTGGCGCTGGTGTCAGCTTGGAGGTCCTCGAGATCCGTAACACCGGTTTTCTTTGTGATCGCAGCTGTGTCCTCCTTGTATTTGGTCAACTCAGCATCGATGTCCTCCGCCACTTGAGGGAATGGACTGCCCGCATTCTTGGCCCAGAAGAAGTCGCTTGTCGTCAGATCGTAGCCTTTCTTGGTAGGCCCCTTTGCTGGGTTTCCTTCTTCCGCAGGAGTTTCAATGGTAATGCGATTCAACTTCATATTGAGAACGTCGTGGACTAGACTTTGGTATGTCCAAGAATGCGAAAGCATAGGTATCAAGTCGATGTTTCTGTCGAGAAGAATGAGAACAGGCCGAGAAGAGTGAGTACCGGATGATGCATTGGGCCTGGGTCCTGAAAAGAGGTTGTCCTTGGAGTTTAGGATATGGTCTCGAAGCTTGCGATCAAGTTGAGCAGCTACCATCTCAGCAGCAGCGCCTTTGGGGCATCGGATAATGGGAATAACACCTATCAACATATCAGCACACTGTTTTTCGAGTCACATTTTCGACATACCCATGGTGGCGATCACACTAAAGAGACCGCTCACAATCTTGTCCACTACTCGGTCCAGCTCCTCATCGCTTGTGGCTGCACTGTTCAATGCCCAGTATGTATGCTCCTTTTGCATGCCCAAGCTGAACAAGTCGGGCTCAGCAACGATAAAGTTCAAATACTGGTCAAACAGCTGGGCGATATGTTCGGATGTGCCTGCTGTGGCTGTTTGTGTTGCAAAGTCCTCGAGAAGCACACGAGGGAGCGAGGAGAGGAAGTTGATGTAAGCGGGGGTGTATAATCCTTTCTGCAAGTCGGAAGTGATGGCCTGCAGGTTTTGCGCATTCGGTTCGAGGAGGTAGATGACTGGGACATCGGGGATAGGGTGTCTTGCGCCGCCAATGTGCCTGCGCAGCTTGTGTCAATATTATATTTTTTGCTTCATACTCGTTGACTTACATGTGCATTGTTACACCCATTGCGCGCAAGTCGCTGACACGCATCACACTGCTGATAACATCTCGACCAAGATCGTCAAAGACCAGGACTTTCCAGATAGGGTTGCCATCAGCGTCGAGAATGGGCGCAACAGGAGCAAGTAGACCGTTGGCATGCGCCTCGTCAGCTTCGGAGGATTCGACCGTCTCGTTCAGATTGAGGATTTTCTTGAGCGACGCTGACGGAACCGTTAGCGGAAAGACAAGAAGCGCTCCAGATACAATATCACAAACCTATTTGGCGATCGCGCAGAGAGTTGCCCTTGGTCGCCATGTTGGCGAATGACGTCGGGGCGCCTGAGAATTGAAGAGTGGGATGTGAAGTTCAGGAGCTGTATGAGGAATACGGTTTGTCCGTAGTTCGACCGTGTGGATAAAGTGTATGCCAAAAGTATGAACTATGGACTTGTCAATTTAATCCGGATAAGGGTTGTTAGTCAATCTTGGGCGTGAGAAATTGTATTGCTTGATGCCACTTGAGGCCACGATCCAATACCAAAGCAAACCGACTGTTGGGAAGCTCCCCTACAAGCGCGCAAGATGGAAGCACGGACCGAGACAAGCGCCGACGCGATTGGACATGGAAAGTGCCACGGTGCTGGGCCCGCTGAGTTACAAGGGGCCAGCCGCTGATGAGACCAGTTCGAATTGTGGAGCTTCCTTCCTAATGCCTGATATTGCGGATTTATGATAGCACTTGGTGCCTGAAAAACGGGGCCAGACTCTACACGTCCAGCTCCATTCTCAGTTGCGAACAGCCAGGGACTTCTTTTCATTCTCTTTGATCCGACGACACCTCATCAACCCCCATCATCCATCGCGACAACACGCTGCGTCGGCGCTCAACTAAGGCGCATTTAAATACCAGCGGCGCTTAATATTCTGGATTCGATTCGATTCGTGTTCATCTTTTTCATCTGCGCCTGTATCGCCGCCTCGCACTGGCGAACTGACGGGTCGCCCTTTTGTACTGCCTTCTTTCTACCTTCCTCCCGACAGGTCACACCTACGTTCGATAATGTTGTAAACACCACGCGACCTGCGCAATATACAAATGGGATAGGATTTCTCTGCATCTTTTGGTAGGAAGACGGACAAAGCTCCCGTATCGAAGGACCTGTTTCTGAATCAAAGGGTATGACCAAACTTGACCCCGTTCCCTTTCCCTATCTGCACCAATCAATCATTTTACCTCTGTCGCGTCATTCTGCATGGCTCGACCACCCCATCAGAAACAAAGCAGCAGTATTGTATCCGTGATTTCTCTATAACAATGGAAACAACCACTCGGACTCTGCAGCATTTAAATTGCAAGCCGATGAGATGGTGACCGTCATGGAGACTGGCTTGGAGATAAAAGCTCCTCCGTGTCGCCTTCTAGGAGCAGAAAGCTGCGATGGCTGGGTGACCAAGACGCCCATGTGGCGAAATCTCGGTGTATACAACCTGGCCAGCTTAGAAGCTACGCGAACGCGAACCTAAAAGAGCCGCGGCGCAAGTGTTTTGATGATAAAAGAAGCATCCAGACAAGGTCAAAAAGGGCGTTCTCGTTCTGGCTGATGATCATCGTCTCGCGACGTTGCAGCATCAGTCAAGCTGCTTGCGTGGTACAGGGGCTGGGTGATAACGATAACGCTTCCTTCAGCACCCTCAGCGACATCTCAGGGACCATACGCGCTAAAATGCGGGTGCACACGCATCTCAAGAAACAGTGGCTCCACCATCAAAGAAATCTCCAGAATGTCGCAACCAACAAGTCGATTCCATCTTTTGCAGACAAAGTTACTGTACATGGCCAGATGTTAATTTTGGTTCTGGAGTTTATCTTTTCCTGTTTCTTTTGGGCTTCTTTGTCACCCACCCATGGCAGTCTTTGCCCGACCACAGCGAGACACCCATTTTTGACTGCAGTTGCTGAGCTACGCTACTGGATGGACGCTCTTTATATCACTGCTTCACGTCCATAATCCGCTTCTTACTTCCATCTCATCTGCTATTTTCTTTTACTTATCAAATACCAGTCCTCACACATTTTACAATCATTTTTTTGCTGGCCTTGCTGATAGTTTTTTTTTCGTTTTCTCTAGACTACAGATTCACCTCCCTCACCTTGTCTTCTCTTCTTCTCCAAGACCCGGATCCCTGCCAGTTCGTCCGTTTGTTGACTAGCGCGTTCTTATGGTGGGCCGCCTGCAGCTACGATAGCCGACAGCTTTCCCCTAACAGAAAGACACCTGCATAAAGTTACTTTCCAGCCTAATTCCTCATGTCAGTACCTTTTTTCTCTACACGCTTGATAACAATCTTTATTGTAACCACGGCTACGTCAACGCCTAGCCGCAGGTTGTCAATCCCATCACACACACCTTCCTTCACTGCTTTTCTATCAACTGCTCTGCTCCCTCTTGTATTGCGTCTTGTTAGCAATACATCCCAGAATAGCAAAAAATTGCTGATACCATGTTTTAGCTCGTAAAGCTGTCCAGTTTAATTAATCTTGGTGGCCGTATTGCTACTGCTGTAGTAGCTGTCGTTACTCAACAGAGCATTAACACAAGATGCAGCCTTGGTCCAACAATGGCCAAAACGGCGCTGATGAGACACAGCACCAGTGGCATAACAACTATGGGTTTCCAGCACAGAATGGCCAATTCGACCCTCATCAAGCCTGGTCGCAGCCTGTAGGCGATCAGGCCGCCTATTCTCAAATTAACCCACAAGATGCTGCCGCCTCCAACTTTTTCGATTCCGACCAAGGCCACTCCTTCCTTTCCGGGACTTTACATGGCTCCCAGCAAGACCAACCAGGCTACCACTCTGGCCATGACTCTCTGTCAATGAACCAGCAGTTTCCACAGCAGACATCCGATGTAATGGATACAGATTTTAATGCCATGCATCCTGATATCTATAGCCAGCACGGGAAGATGAATCTGGATACTGCCATGGCTGGTATTGGACAGCTCTCGAATCACCCTCATTCCTCTAATTTTCCGTATTCTATGGCACCGCCCAGCGAGTCGTCTTTCGAATCACCCATCCAGCAATTTTCTCAGCCACATGTGATGCCTCAGCCAAGTCGGCAGCAGAGCCATACACCGGTACAGCAGTTTGATGCTATCCAACCTTCTTTCGCACAGGGCCATAGTTTCAGCAGACCCCCTCAGCAGTCTCCTGTCCAGAGCCAACAGCAATACAATCAGTCTGCTTTTTCGCCCCCGGTTAATGGCCAAACCCCGCAATCTCGGCCAAATGAACAGATGAACTTTCAGCAGTCCCATCAAGGTCGCCAACAGCCTCCTCCCCAACAACAACATGCTCAACAACAGCCGCCGACTGTTCAGCCCCAATTTGCCCCTAAGCAGCCCATTTCCTATCCTCAAACCTCGCAGCCTTTGCCTGCTCAAAACTTCCAGCAGCAGATGCACCAGCAACAACCGCACTTCATTGGCAATGCCTCCTCGCCACCAGCCACTAACAACCCGTATCTTATTCCTCAACCTATCAACAATCAAGACACTGGTATCGCTCAGCACGTCACCAATGAGCCTCCTGCTAAAAAGAGGAAGCGAGCGGTGAAGAGTGCCCCGGATACTCCGACGCCAGAGCCTGCTGCGACATACATTGACTCGCCTGTGGGCTCTCCTGCTGTAAAGAAGGTTGACGATGTCGATGGTCTGCCCGCTCCTACACCTTCCCCTGAAGAGGCCCAGTTGATTGCTCAATCTAACAAGCGAACCAAGGCCGCTCAAGCCAAACATCCTGCGATCAAGGGCCTTCCCCATTTAATCTACGAGGGGACAACTAAGCTTCCAGCCCCAAAGAGCTACGATAAGCTCGCTCCTCTAGTAGCCCTGCCAGCTCGTAGCGGAAGACAGATGGTTCCTGAACTTGGTTACAACCTCCCATGTGAAGTCCAAGGCCGATTCACAAATCAGTACCGGCCTTCTCCCGATAAGGGAGGACTGGACGAGAGGCGCATGGAGGCTAAGGGACTATTGGATGATTTTGACCGGTCCATGAAGAACTTAGGGAAACGTCGCCCAAAGTACACAGAGTACCCACACGCTTTCAAAGAACAACTTAAATCCGATGAAGCTTCCAAGAACAAGGCAGAGAAAAAGGCAAAAAAAGAGCAGGAGGAGGAACGAGGCAAACCAGTAAGACATTTACCTGTGCACCTAATAAAGTATCCTTCTAACAATAACCAGATGCGTCCCGTTAATCGCCCAACAGATCCCGCTGAAGCAGCGGCCTGGGATGCCATCGGGATGGTCCACATTGAGCAATCTGTTGCGAGGACAAACACATTGATCGCAACACGTGTTCAACAAGCAGGCGAGTATTTCATTAAACTTCGTAGTGATATGAATCGCGCCAAGCAGGAACTTGATCAGGCTGTAAAGGATAAAGTATCTGAAGCTGCGCTAGCCAATGCGAGGAACGAATTCGAACAAAAGAAGCGGATACTTTATCGTGCTTTGGATGCCACTATCGAGCATGCTGATGACGCTGTCCTGGATAATCTTGGAGGCCACCAAAAGCTTGTTTCGACTTTGGTAAACGCATTGATTATGTGTATCAAGGCAGGCGACTTTTCTGGAGAGCTTCCCAAAATTGTCCTCGAGATGTTTACCCATTTTCCTATGACGAAAAGGATCGCCGAGACGACCAACTTTGAGACAGTCCGAAAACGATTTGCCGACAAAGGTGATGGTGAAGTCAAGGAGCTTGTATCTGAAATCACGGCCAAGGTAAAAAAGCTCAAGGCTAATGAGCCTGAGACAAGCACTGGGTACACCGGCACTTCTGCATTAAGCAGAGCAAAGACCAAGTCTGGCATGGAATCTTCAGCTAAGCGTGCTCGTGACGACGAACCTGACACGCGCACGGTAAAGAAGATTGCTGTAGAACCTTCTGGCGGCGGTTCTCTTATGAGGAAACTTGCCACACCCAAGATTCAACTTCAATCAGCCTCTAAAACCAGTGCCGCAAAGGCTGCTGCTGCTTCTATCCTGCCAGGGAAAACTAGACCGGTGGCTAAGTCGGTTCTAAAACCCGAAGTCAAGCCAGATGCCAAGGCTGCAAATGACGAGAAGGCCAAACCAGAGTCAAAGCCGTCACGAACGGAAGTCAAAACATCTACATCCCGCAACGGTAGTACTGCAGCCACAACTTCGAGCGCAGCTTCGAGTGCTTTATCTGGCATTGCCTCGCTTCTTGACTCTATCAATGCCCCAAAGCCTGAATCTCCTGTTCAACCTAAGGAAACCGATGGCCCCGAAACGTCTGAAACGCCCGAAGAGAAGGCCAAGCGGCTTCGCAAGGAGGCTCGCCGTAAACTTCGAGTCACTTGGAAGCCCGAAAGCGAGCTTGTGCAGGTCAAGATTTTCCAGAAGGAAGATGCCGAGGACGAGGGCAGAGAGCAGAACATGATTCGAGACGCTGCTGATGATCGATCTGAAGGCATGGTATTGAAACAGCGCGCCGACGTGGATGAAGATGAGGACGATGACGATGTTCCTTACCAACCTTGGATGGGGCCAGTTGGGATTGATCTTTCAAGATTGCCAACTGACGTCCGGAATAAGAACTACGTTAACAGAGGTGGAAATGTCACATTCACGACAGAAGAACAGCAGCGAATCGCCGATAGGGAGCAACGGGAGCTCGTGGCTATATACACAGATCCGGCCGACATCCCACCAACGCCCAAATCACCGCCACCCGAGGCCGCAACGATCACACAGCAAAAGCCGCAACACCTACCTGATGACGCCAAGTTCCAGGAGATCCAGGCTCGATGGCGTGATGAGCAGCAAGCAGGAGCTGATCGAGCGCTTTACTCGGCGCTCCAGCGCATCGATGCGAAGAACAACCCAGCATATCGCATTGACTCAATCATGAGTAACCTTCGAGGCACCCCTGCAGCGCAACAACACCAGCGCACTTCGCCTTCCCACCACGCTTCCAACTTGGCCAATGATACTCTGCCTATTATCGCAGGCCGTGCTGTTCTAGAGCAGATAATCGCTATCCTCAAATCCGATAAGGCTAGGAACTGGCGAGATCCCAACCCAAGTGCAAGTGATGTTTGGCGGGCGTACAAGTACCCTGACTCAGCTGGTTTTTGTGGAAGTGTTATTGAAAATGTTACCAAGTCTATGGCTGGCCTACCGTTTCCCTCCAACTCGCCTCCTGAGTGGATCTTGCATGATCAGGAGAAAGTTCGCGAATGGCAAATAGGCTACAACAAAGAATTGGCAGCTCGACAAAAGAGGGAAGAGGAGGAGCGCGCGAGAGCAGAAGCAGAGGCAAATGCCCTGCTATCAGCGATGTCCGGTGCTTCATCTGGCCAAGCTCCAGCTAACCCTCAGGACTGGACTGCTTTTTACGCTCAGCAACAGCAATACGCCCCCTATATGGCTTTGTTGCAGCAGATGAATGGAGGTCAGCAGCCAGCTCAGCCTCCAACAAGCGCTGTACCCTCGCAGCAGCAGCCACCAATCCCCGAGAACCAGCTTCAGTCTATTTTGGCTGCCATCAACCAGCCATCACAGGGTACGGCACAACAAGCAGCAGCCTCAAGTGCAGCTCCTTATCTCAACCCCAATGACCCATCATCATACCAGCAGTATATGATGTTGAGCCAGATGGCGCAGGGTCAACAGGTCCCGCCTCCGCCTCCACCTGCCGCCGAGCGCGATTGGGAGCGAGAGAGAGACCATGGCCGAGATCGTGACCAAGATAGAGGATGGGACCGCGATCGTACGTTTGACCGTGATGACCATCACGCAGGCAGAGGCGACGGCAAAGACGGACGGAAAAAGAGAGGTACCCTCCCACCACACAAGCCTGCCAACAAGGCACTTATTGGCACTAAGCCATGCACCTTCTGGCAGCAGGGCAAGTGTGCCAGAGGCGACAAATGTACATTTCGACATGACTAAAACGAGCTTTGGAGAAGACTCGTCTACTATATTGAACCTGATTTGGAGTTCAGAGGCGGGACGGGTTATGGTGTATTTTTATTGTCAACAAAATCCGCATCGACTGGGTTCAACCAGAGGGTCAAGCAAGACACCAAACCATTTTGTTAAACTAGAAGTCCATGCCTACAGCGGCATGCATGATAATTAAAACATTATAATCATTTTTGTGCACTGAGATAGTCCTTGAGCCTTGTAGAATATTCCGTAATTGTTTTCATGTAGATAACTAAGCTACCTAGCTGTGGTCGTTGGTTGATATCGTCGTCATTTTTTCCAGGCCTTTCTCGTAAATTTGACTTTTACTCGGCGGCGGCCATCTCTGTGTCACCTTCACCCGGTCGCTTGACCAGCCCGCGCAGGCTCAAATCGTAGACAACGTCCTCAACCCTCTTGACGTCATACTTGACGGCATCGGCTCGCTTGCGGAGGATGTCGTTCTTGAGGTTGAGAAGCTGGAACCCAGCGAAAAGATCCTTGATGAACGCGCTAATAACGAGAGGAAGCTCAAAATCTCCGTGGGTAACAGCGTTGGGAGCCAGACGGGCGAGCTCATTGGTCAGGTCCGTCAGAGAGAGGAGATACTCCTCGATGGTGAAGTGGAAGGCGTCACGGTCCTTGAGGTTTGTAGGGACTGGGAAATGTTAGTTTGGATGCCAAGATGGTCATGGTGATGGATAAAACGGACCCTGGAAAACAGCGCCGACCTGCTCGAGGGTCAAGAGACGGCCGAGAGAAGCTGGCTGCGAGTCGGAGCCTAGACCGCCGAGCCAGGCAGTGTAGACAGCGGTGCCGATGGCATTCTGAACAGTTCTCGCCCACTTTTGGTTGTATCTAGAGCAGAAAGTCAGATTTTTGATGCACATTTGGCTTCAGGTGACGATGGCGTACTTGTAGTATGGGTGCTGGCTAGCAACCTCGCTAAGTTCCTTCACGATAGTGACTTCTTCCTCGATGGCATCCTCAACCTGGGAGACCAAGGCAGGATCTGCATTTTACGAAAAATTAGCCTTTGAGCATCACAGTAGGAACAAGGAAAAAACTGACAGCGGGCGCGAGGAGTAGAGTGGACACGAGAGAGAAGGCCTTGAGCGGTGGCGACGGCGCGCTCGAGACGCTGGATTATCTGAGTGAGGTTGTCGCGGACGCTGGTCTCTTCGTCGAGCTTCTCTTGGAGGTGGGAGAAGAGTGAAGGGTCGAGGAGGGGAGTTTCGGAGGACATGATGGTGGTTGGTGGTGAATGGATAAATGAGGCTCTGCGGATGAGGTTCTCGAGATGGAGGTTTAGTGGTTGGAGTCACGCTAGGGTCGTCTTTACGATTATGACGGGTGTGATTCTTGCCCGGCACAAGTTTCAAGAGATTTACGCAAAGATTTACGACTGACTGACAAACTTGGATACAAACATCATCGCGGATTTACTAGCATTTTCCTTAACAGCAGGTGGCACTACGGATCATTTTCACGAATGGAGGGAGTTCTTCCTCACTACCCAGGCAAGCCTGAGAAAGCAATGAAAAACGAGGAGCTCGAGAGTGCAAATTCGCGTCACCTGGAGGCAGTGTAATACCAGGGACACAGTGAGCGGAATCGTGTGCAAGCACAGAGGA
>NC_031951.1:10650108-10702432 GCF_000303195.2 Fusarium pseudograminearum CS3096 | reverse complement strand
GCAAAGAGAGCTAAGGAGAAAAGAAGAAAGGAAAAGCGTAGCTTGGCTGAGGAAGCCGAGATTTTATAGAGGATTTTGCGGGCGGTGAGAAGCGACTGATTGTGGGAGCGGCAGAATTTGGACCAATGAGGGGGCGTCAAATGAAGAGGCTGAAGGTGCTGCCTGCTGTAAGAAGCGAGTGGGTCGTAAATTTGTGGGCAAGAGCTTTGGAGCTCCAGAGGAGCTTCTCTTCGCTTGAAGGCCTGAGGTTATGATTGTTGTTGCAGGCAGCCGACAGCCAAAACTCAGAGCTCAGAGCTCAGAGCTCAGCCAGCTTTTGTGTGAGCTTGTGTGAGCATGTGCAACGCATGCAAATGGCCCACGAGAGCCAAGCAGCCAACGGGATAAATTACTTCAACAACTCTACTGGACACCTAGAAATGATAAGCGCCCTGGTATGGCCGTTCCTTCATCTTAGCATACGAAATACAGTGACACAAGGCAGAAACAAGTCGCGACTCCGACCAAGAATACGATCTACTTCTCTCAAAGAGCTTCCTCAATTGTGACTGCTCAAATTCCGTGAAATTCAGGCTTGCTCTTCCGGAGCTGCATTGCACTTTGATGCAGCTTGCTTGCCTGCCCCAAGCTTGGAGCTATGCTTCCATCCGATAATTCCAAGACACAGCTCGGCTACTAGGAGCAGATTCATCCTTGCAGATCTCCAGTCGATTTGCATCTTGCAGAGGCCCAAATGTGCTCCGAGTCCCTTGACCATGCTGTTGGTTGTTCCAACGGAATGTGGTCCGATAACTGGCAAGTCATGAGGCATTGAGCTGTTCCAAGAGGGTGTCACAAATGGGCCCAGTGCCAAGACGAATACGCAGCTCAACCTCAGCCAAAACCAAAGTCACAATCGTGACAAGCTTCTTGGCAGTGAAAGCTGAAGATACCCGATGCGGCCCGTCAGGGACATCTGCACTGAAACACTGTTGGCTCTAAGCATGATCGACAGAAGACATTCCAACATATGGACATGATCATTGGCCCTCCCCCAGTAAGTGAAAGGGTTGACTGCTGAGAGAACAAGAGGTAACTTCTGTCACCCTCTACATCGTCACCATCAGCTCATGCTTCGGCTTTGGCGTAATTATGCATTCGAATCCCGAAGCATGCAGGCAAGCGATGTACCCAGCCTATCGCCAAGCAGCTATTGAGCATCTAAGGACCAACAGCAGAAACATTGATCAGCTGGTGATCCTCTGCAGCTCGAAGAAGCCAGTCGATTTGAGGTACATGCAAGCCTTGTCAGCACCAACCGTGCAAACGCAAGGGGAAAAGCGACCATCTCTGCTTCTTGCTTCTTTGGGTGCCTCATTTAAGGAATGAAAGGCATATCCCAGGCTCATGAATTTTATCACATCTACAGAATAACAGACACAATCTAGTGACATTCGAACTCAGCTTGTTGATTTTTTGACGGAATCCGCAACTTCAGTCTTTGTTCGATGTGCATGCTTAGGTATTCCTTGTCGTGCCTGAATGATACCGTGCGAGTGTTTGCTCAAGCTAACAACTTCTCCCGCCCTTCTAGAAAGACTGACTCACCGGAGCCATGGCCAAGGAATTTTCTGGTCGACGCCACAGGATCGCCATTTCCTCTTCTGGTAGAGAATGCGACATGAAGAAACTGAAAGCCTTCCCGCCCGGTAGGGCAGGAGTGTTGCTCAGGACCCGCACCATTGGGACTGTTGGGGAGATGGTGTTGGTTGATGGAAGGAACGTGCCACGAACAATATGAAGTGGCTTAGTATTGTTCTTCAACGCCCACCTACCAAAATGGGAAGACGGATAGCAGCCACAACACCAACTGGGACAGGGATGTAGAAGTGATACTTCGTTCTACATCAGACGCATATTCTCTGGAACCCGATATAAAGAGAGTCGCCTTTTGACGATATTCCAACTTATCAGCAAGCTCTCAAGCCTATCTCCACGAGCAAACCTGCAAACACTCTATTACTCTCTCTTTTGAACCCCGATTCAAGCCATGCTGGCGATCAATCTCCTCAAGACTGGGGGGTTTCTCTTCAGCGCGGCGTCTGTTCTAGCAGTCCCAGTTGTGGTCGAGTCATTGAACGAGACTCCGGCTGGATGGGAGGAAGCAGACTCTCCCTCCCCTGACGAATTTATCAATCTCTCTATCGGACTTGAGCCCGAAGACCACAAGTTACTTGAGCGCACCATCTACGAAGTCTCCGATCCTGACCATCACAAGTATGGCAAGCATCTCTCTCGTGAATCTGCCAAAGCTCTCCTCAGACCGTCTAGTGCTGCTACCAAGTCTGTCAAGCGCTGGCTCTCCGAGGCTGGAGTTCCCGACCATCACGTTCGTGACGAGGGCGAATGGCTTCACATTCGGACCACCGTCAAGAACGCTGAAGGAATGCTCAGCACTCGGTTCTCCGTGTTCGCTCGTGATGACAGAAGCATCGTCAGAACGAGAGAGTACTCTGTCCCTCACGAGATCCGCCGCCACATTGCATCAATTCAACCTACCACACTCTTTTCAAGCTTCCAACACGGTCGAAGTCTCGAAGAAACTGCACCTACCGTGATGAAGCGGCATGTCTACGGTGAAAAGGAGCCACGATCCACCAAAAACGGCAACTATGGTGGACCAGGACCGATTGACCTCAAGAAGTGCAAAACAGAGGCAACCCCTGCGTGCATCCGCAAGCTGTACAACCTGCCAAAGAAGTACCCAAGTGCTGCGAAGGGATCTTTATACACAACTGTCAGCTTCCAAAACGTACGAAAACTCCATTTATCATGTTGAAATTCCTGGCTGACAGATATTAGATGACCTCTCAACGCGATGAGCTCCAAGAGTTTCTCCGACGTTACGCTCCTGATCTCAAGGGCGTCACCTTCGCCGACGACTTTGCCAATGGTGGAAAAAACACGCAAGGCGACAATGTACCCGAGAACGAAGGAAATTTGAACATCCAATACGCCGTTTCGTTAGCCTCCCGAGTTCCGGTTCAACACCTGGCTGTTGGAGGTATCAACACCGACTACATCTCTGATCTCGAGTAAGTGATTTTTGTCATATCGGGGAACTTGTGTTGCTAATAGAATGCTACAGTTTACCACCAGGACAGGGCATTGAGACCTGGCTCGAGTTTGCTGAACATATCTTGAACCTGCCTACCAAGAAACTCCCTTCAGTCATCTCCATATCATGGGGTGAATACGAACAACACCTTCCCAAGAAATATGCCCGTCAGGTCTGCAACAAGTTTGGACAGATTGGCACGCGAGGCGTTTCAATCATAGTCCCAGCTGGTAATCAAGGTGTGGGTGTCGCATGTCAATCAAATGATGGAAAGAAGACCAAAAAGTTTCTCCCTACATGGCCCAGTGCTTGTCCATACGTAACCACTGTTGGTGGTACGGGAGGCAACAATCCCGAGATTGCATTGAGCGATGGAGAAGGAGAGCCGTTTTCGACCGGTGGTGGGTTTTCTGATCTTTTCCCACGCCCTGAGTACCAGGAGAAGGCTATGAAGGAATACCTGAAGAAGTATGGCAAGAAGTGGCAGGCTTATTACAACCCAAAGGGACGAGCCTATCCTGATGTAGCAGCTATTGCGGCTGAATTGCCGGTCATGGTGCGTGGTGAAGTGCGTCCTGCAACAGGAACAAGGTAAGAAAGACAAACTTGTTATCACAGCGAAGAAGCTGACATAGCGACAGTGCGGCAGCGCCAACATTCGGGGCCATTGTTGCTCTCCTTTCGAATGAGAGGCTGAGAAAGGGCAAGCCTGCGATGGGATTTCTTAACCCTTGGATCTATAAGAAGGGATACAAAGGATTCACTGAGTAAGTTCATGTTAATTCATCTCAACTATCTGTATTCTAACCATCGATCTAGTATTGTGCATGGCAGAAACTATGGCTGTCAGGGTTTCAGTCTCCAAGACACTCCCGCGCCCAAAATACCCGGTGCAGGTTGGGAGGCTGTCAAAGGATGGGATCCTGTTAGTGGTTTCGGAACGCCTCTGTACGACAAGTTGGAAAAGCTGGCCCTCTAGGAGAGGCTAGTTTCGAACGAAGACGGCAGTTGGTTTAGGAAGGGCTACGAGGCGGGGAGTGATTACAACAACGATATGCTCTGAGGGATCAGCCAAGCGTGTTGGGACGATGGCCTTCTTGATGGCTATGCGAATACTCATATCAGAAATCAGTGTCGTGGTAGGATGAAGTTTCATTTCGTGGCGTGGTGTGGTTCTCGCCTTGTTATTTGGAAGAATTGTTATGAGGAGGACAGGGCAATTGGGTCTACAGGCATACGATATGGACCAATATGAGATTTAAATTCTTGACAAATGTATTGCATGGTGACTCACCGGGTTTGCTCTGGGTTCAACACCGTCTTAGTGACAAATGTGCTGAATGAAAACACATTGATCTCGCTGTAGTTTTTGAAGCAGACTAGGCTGTTTACTTCTGCACTCAAAGATTTGAGAGAGTAATGTTTCTCCTAAGCACCAGGTTTTGTGTGATATATAACAAAAACTCATTTAGTTGAGTGGACGCAAGCGCAGGGTATCAGAGTCATTAATCGCCAGTGGCACAAGAGGTGAAATTAGGAAATTAGTTTCTGTTATGTAGACCAGACTCTTAGGATGTTCATGTCTGTACTTCTGAATCACACTGGCCGCCCTTTTTGTTATGCACCAAGATTGTATGTGCATGCTACAGTAGATGATATCCTCCACCATCTTCCAAATAGTCTGGCCTACAATACAACTTCTCTTTTGAGCGATCACCCAGCCGCCTTTCGCCTCATGTTTCGACAGTCTTATGCTTCTTCCACAGCTCAGGAGGATACACCGCCCAACATTTGTCACACTCTCCACACCCCATACAATTTGGGCCCCATTCACCAGTGTAAAGGTTCAGCCTCCAATTCGCCGGTCTCTTCCCTCCACAGGGGCCGGTCTTGAGGTCAAACCGATCAGGCCTGGCAGGGAAATTCTTCCAATAACCTCCATCATCTCTGTTCATGAAAGTGCAGATGTGTACTCCAGTCTTTTGTCCCGCAGCGATGGTCTTTTGGAAAGAAAGCCCCTTCAGCCCCCACCACCTAGCTGAGGATTCCACATTGTCGACGTAGATGACTTTGAGGTCTTTGTAAGCACCCGACTCGATGATTCGTGCGAGCAAGAAATCGAGGACTTCTAATGGCTCGATCTCGTCACCTCGAAGCTCCGATTCTCCCCAAACATATATTGCTTCAATGCAAGGCGGAAAGGCTTCATGAAACCATTCGTCCTTCACCATGTCTGGAATATAGCCGTATGCAGGATCACATGCCTGATCCGTAATGCCAGTAGCTGAAATGCTGTGATGCTTAATGGCATTAAAACCCTTCAAGTCAGAAGGGAGATATGTGAGCCACCCGTACTCGCCACAGAGTGATTCGCCGTTATAAACGACGAGTCGCTTCAATTGCGGGTTCTCGCGGGCAAAGTCCACCACCAACGTGTCAACCGCGTTGAAATTGTGCAAAGATGGGCCTCTGGCCTTGACAACAAGTGTGTCCAGGTCCTTTGGTGCGCTGGCAAGGGCGTCGAAGAACTCGGCGGAAAGATTGGTAGGGTTGTCGAGAAACAGGTATTCGACACTTGAAGTGTTGGCGGGGAAGTCACACAACTCGCGCAAATCGAAGTACTCGTCCTCATTCCCGTCCTCCGGGTGTCTGATTTCGAAAGGGTCGCAGAAGTACAGGTTCTTGAGATGGGGGAGGTGTAAAAGCAATGTGAGGATGGAACCATGTAACGATCCATTATCTTCTTCATGGGGTGATAGACCAATCGAAACACCAACCGCCATGTTTCGTAGCGACTCAAATCCTGGTGGCCATTTACCGTTACCACATTTGCTCCATCCGATGGCACTTCTGATCCAATTGAGAACTGACCAAGAATCTTTCGGCCGCTTGGCAAATCTGATGCTGTGAACTCGAGGGCATGAGGCGATAAGGAGTGTTTTCAGATATCCATCATTGCCAGATTCTAGAGTGTTTTGGATATTGTTGATGTCGCTTCTGGAGAGCTCCCACCATTCGGTTCCCTTTCGAGTGCATCTTTGTAATTCTTGTGCACTCAACGCTGATCTAGAAGGATCTTCTTCAGCAAGTCCATATGCACCAGGCAGCTCCGGAGACCACCGTCGCCAGTCTGTCTAAGACTGTCGACTACCCCAGATTTCCAGTTCGCGAACATGCCATCTCTCAATTTCCGCCGTGGGGCCAGCCCTCAGTAGGTGAAGCACTGTTTCCGGGGACAAGTCCGAGGTGACTTTGTACTTTTTGTAAGCATCGCGATGCTGCTTCAGAACAGGCTGACATAGGCGGTACACGGAAGAGCAGGTGAGGGCGAGAGTAAGAATGGTGGCAGGACAGTGGCCGACGATTTGGAAGATGAGCTCAGGTGAGAGACTCAATAGCAAAGATGCCCGCTCCATGATCCTAAAGAGGCGGCAGTTAGAACAGATCAAACGAAATCATTAGCCCACTCTTGGGCCATACATACACTAAGAGTGATCTGATATTTCCATCAGCTACTAAACCAGTGCCGATTTGTCTGCGATGCACTTGCCTGGTAGTGTTGATCTTGATGAGAAAGGGTGCTTGCTGGTGGATGTGGTACCCGCCCGGAATTATTTTGTATCTTGTGTAACCAGAGAGATGCCTAAAAATTAACTGTCAAAAAGACAGGAAGGTGCCCGCCCTGGCATTCCTTTAGTCCAAGGATTAGCAGGTACCGACCGACCTACTGATACAAACATTTCCAATGATTACATCATTATTAATAGGTACCTACTAGTCACCATAGCGGGTTGAGGGACCTAGGGGGCGCTTTTCAGCATGCTCAAGTGATAGAGTAAGGCTGCTGCCGGCTGTTGGCAGTACCTACTATATAATACAGCACATTCATTTTAATTCTGACATGCTGTATATGCCTTTAATAGCCGGCCGACAGCTTTAAATTCGTATCTAGGTAGACATGTCGGAAAAAAACCTAACACGCGTAGGAGGTACGTCTAACAATTGAGTAAACAGTTCACAAGCATAGCTGATCAGGAGGTCGAGTTATAGTTATATAGTATTGCTAATCGACTGGGTATACACAAGCAATAAAGAACCGACTCTAAAAGTGCATTAGGCACAGGATATCATACAGAAAAAGATCAACGCTCTATCCATCAGTCGTCACAATGGCAGATCCCTCGCCAAATCATCCCAATTAAGCAGCAATCATGAAGCCGGCAACAACTGCAGCGGCGGCAGCAGCAAACTTGCTAACATCGCGGGCAACACCAGCGTTGTCGACCGTGGTGGGTACAGAGGCGGCAGTGTAGTCGGGGAATGCAGTCTGCAAATCGACAGTCTTGGTGCTGCTCGCAGCGGTGAAAAGAACAGTTCCAAGACCGGAGCACTCTGAGCCGCCGCCCAGCTCCTTGTTGATCTCATCAAGGTCATCCTGGCTGGCGCACTTTTGGATGAACTTGATCAAACCGTCGTCGTTGTCCATCTCCCAATCAGTCAAGCTGGTGTAGTAGCTCATCAAGTCCGAGGAGAGCGTAGCAGGAACCTCTAGAGTGCAAGGGTTGGTTTGAGTTTGGGCAGTGCTAACATAGGCTCCAAGACTGCCTGTTGGGGTGGGAAAGGCTCGCAGGATGGAAGTGGCCGAGCTTAGACACTCATCATTCGAGTCGCGCGCGAAGAGGGCGTCGATGTTGCGCTTGTTGGGAGTGAAGTTGCGGACTTGCTCGGAGACGTGAAGAGTCTCGAAGATGTGGACAACGTCGACATGCTGGATATCACGAGCAGAGACGCCAGTAACAGCTGCGGCAGTAGCGCCGAGGATAGAGAGGTACTTGGTCTGCATGTTTGCAAGTGGGTGGGGTTTGTGATGAATTAACTTGTGTGTGTGTGTGGAAGTGTGAGGCTTCTGAGATGGTGATAGTATGGCAATGGCAGCAACTTGAAGCGGGAATCCAACGTCTACTTATACTATGCAGGACCTGGCGCTTGCCAAGTCACGATCGACAGAAAACATAGCAGTCACACCGAATGCCCATAGAGTCAAATCCTTCCGGGCCCTCTATGGCTGCCTGTCAACCCACACTGGGTCGTTTCCGAACAGCTTAGTTGTTGGTTAATACGAAAGAAGTGAGACTCTGAGAGGCACAGCAACACGAAAAAGCCCAACGAAGGAGTCAATGGAGATCGTATCCCTGCAGGGACAAGTCTGAACAAGGCTGAGCCGAGGAGAAAATGGAGCGATGGATGAGCCTAATTGCCAAGCTGGGTCATGGGTATCCACCATGAAGCCTTAACCTCACCGATATTTTAGCTGTATCGGGTCGATTAGGTTGGAAATACGAACGGGAGAAGCACGTTTTTGTCAGATTGTAAGCGCTATGTTGCATGATGCAAGGAAAATGGAAGTGGCCGAGCCTGTGCACCCGATCGTGGCGCACTTTAGGTATGGACTACAGTGGCAGCTCGCTAAGGCTAGGCCAAGCGACAACTGTCGTGGGGCGGCTCAATAGCTTAAAATAGGGACCCCAGGACCTGCGGGTTAGCTGGCTTTAGCGCCTGGGCTGAGTCTTATCCTTGTCATGATTGTCACTGTCACCTGCTCGTTAAGATAAGATAAGATGATTTGCTGCCTTGTGATTTAAATGCATGTATTCATGATCAGCTTTATGACTTCATCCACAAGCCGCAAGGGTTCAGCCATGGTTTTGACAGCTTGGGATTATACGATCATCGCCAGTTAATCGCTAATTGAGGTTTATATCCTGAACACTGGCAGTTGATTGCAATCAAGGCATCGCTAGGTCACAAACATTGGCAGTGACAATGATTCGCTGTAGCGGTGCAATGTACTATTCGGGCATTCAGTGCGAATAACACCAAGACAAGACACGGAAAAATGATACTGCCTTTTACCGAATATCGTTTGTATCATTTCAACTTCTGTCTTTTATAATATTACCATTTTCTTCTTTTAACTAATTGAGATAAAGCTGAAAAAGGGTCCTATCAACGAGCCAAATACGAGTTGCATACCTATCTCATCAGTCACGTCACCAATTGCGCCAAGCGAGATGTTGCCAACATAAACACAAAACATAGAACTGAATAAGTGTGCCCAATAACTTAAGAATGTTCATTACTGCAAATCACTTTCGAGGGAAACAAATGCTTATTATCAGCTAATGAGAAAATTAAAAATTAAAACAGTATACCTTGTGATGGTAGACGATCTAAGTGATTATGATTGGGCGAATGCCGGCTATCTGATGAAGCGTCGGTGATTTAGGTCTTCATGTCTGTCTTGAGCATTTGTTAATTGTAAAACAAGGGTGATACGGATAGATCCAGCTACTTCAGTTTACTTTATCTTTTTGTTACATATACGGATACCAAATAAGGTATACATGGCTCGTAGGCATTCGATTAGATCGAAGTATTGTAGTTATGCGTATAAGGTGATGCCTTGTAGCTTAAAAGCAGAATTATGTCGTCTTTGTGTATCAAAGAGCTACCCCGAACACGATGTATTTAAATTTCGGCCTGGTGACATTACCAATAAAAACCTCCCCAGCTGGATATGTTGTGTCAGCCGAGACTGTTTATTGGATATCGTCATCAGCCACCAACGGTCTTGGGAAATGCAGTCGGTACCTCGATTCTGGGCGAAAACGAGGTAACGACTGCAAATCGACTACACATAAAATGATGGGGGATTTCGCGACCTGCCCAACATTCATTCTTCATTCATCATCTTCATCCCCGCGTAATTCTTATACAAATTCTATTGTCATCTATTATTATTTTGCTCAAACTTCCAAATAATGTCTGACCAAGTTGATGCGCCGACGCAACTTGGTGCTGGCGACTCGCCAGATACCACAGCACCCACCAAGCCATCACTCAGGGTGAGTCGGCCGCATCCCCTGTGGACATCAGTCTTGAAAAGAGCATCTTTCCACTGACATTTCTACTGTTAGGTCTTGGAACCAGCTTCATTGGGTCGCTCTACCCGGGAGGAAGACCTAGCCAATGGCCCCTTACTATTGGCCTTGGGTGATGGCCATGAAGATCCTATCGTTTCACACCCAGAATTGTATCTGACCGCTCAATATTCTGATCACCATCGACCAGAAGAGAGTGTACTCCCTTCTATACCGCTGAGACTACCGGAAGCATTGGATGCCGGGCCTATGACTTTGTCGACCATGTCGCAGTCAGGACCGTCGTTGTCTATACCAACTGAAAGCATCTCGGGTACAAGTCACCCACCCTGTTCGCCAACTGAAGATATTTTGGACACAAACCAGCCACTACTTTTGCCAACTGAAGATATCTTGAGGGCAAATCGGTCGCTCCCTCTTCCAGCTTCCCAAGCCTTGATTCATATCAAATCGCTTCTCGCGGAGCTGAATGAAAGACTAGCCATCCGTGACAGAGACTTTTCCCCGTTTTCACAATCCTGCCAATTTTCATGGCGAGATTCTAGCCTCTTCTTCGGTGGAGAGCCATTTGAGGTGAACAGAACACCCGATGATGCACTCTCCATGGTCAATGCAGGGTCACAATATACCTCGTCACAGTCGTGCAGCTCATCAATCAGCACCCGCAGCTCTTTGGACACAATGGGCAGTGATGCCATCGCAGAGCCTTCCGATCCAAATCGAGTGATTGCTATGCACAGTTACGCAGATTGGGTCGTGGAACTGCTCATCGATGATCTTTACAGGTCATGTGCGCCACAAGCCTCAAACAGACGGACCACCGGAGCATCAAATAAGGTCACTGAAGGTGCCTCGAACAACGGGGAAGGCGAAAAGAGGGGGCTCAATAAAAAGGCTAGTGAAAAGAAGTCCGGCAAACGCAGAGCACTAGGCGGTGATGGAGAAAGTGAAGATGAAGGTTCTCAGGACAAGAAGAGAAAGATATCTGATACCGGTAAAGACAAGAAGCGTTGGGCTTGTCCATTTGTCAAGTGGAAGCCAAAGAAGTACACCTGCAACATCAGCCCTACACAAATTAGGGGGATAAGAGACCACATCAAAAAGGTCCATTGGAAGGAACACTGCGATAGGTGTTGGTCCTACTACTCAACGAGTGAGGAGGAAGTGGCACATCAAATATGCCAAAATCTTTCCCCCTCTGACCCTCCCCCCGGGCTTATTACGAAGGAAAAGCTTGAGATCTTGTTCCAACGCGCAAGCAGCAGTCTGACCCACGAGGAACAATGGTTCGGGTTCTACAGAGTTCTCTTCCCCGGAGAACAGCTCGGTTTCAGCCCTTACGTCAATAAGGCGGCGAGTGATTTTATGGACAGGGCGGAAGTTCGCTTTCGCAGCCCAAGATCTCGGGAGATCCTCGAAGAAATAGGCTCAGCATCTGGGCTCAACGGGGCCGAGTGCAAACAATTTGTTGACATGGTATGGGACGAGTATCTTCGACGAATGTTTCAAGAGCACGACCTCAACAATGAGCGATTCTGTAAAGCGATCTCGCATGACCAGCAAGTCGTCGATAACGACCAGCTTAGCCAGATCGACGTTGCTGGCACGAGCAAAGCGATCACAGAGCGCGAACCTCAGTACCAGGCATCTCCACTATCTCTTGGAGAAACATCTATCCCCCACCAGTTTCCTGAGCTCAAGCTTGAAGACTCCCCCATGTTTGACCTACAAACTCCTGCGGGTGAGATAATTCTTGGGGACGATACTTTCAGCGATTTGCTTAACTTGGCTGGATTTGAGGATCCTCTAGATGGTGTCGATTCGCGAGAATTGGAGGGCTGTTCTCAGGAAATGCTGGGAGGTATTCTTCCTGATACTTTTGATAACGCTTTAGACGGAAACCTTGATACGGATGAAAACTACTTGGGCTTTACTGCTGGTATAGATAATTGGAGCGGAATTGAGTTGCTGTCTGAGCAATCATGATGGGTGTTTTACCTTGATACTTCATGTTTTAGTTTCTAATACGCAGTTTGAACTTTGATAGAAATTTAATTATGTGTAATGACTTTCAGTGATACCTGTTTTAAATATTAAGTAAAGCTCCCTTTACGCCATTACCTAGCTGAGCTCGCCACATCTTGGTTTCATTAAGCATGAAAAGCTCGCCGTTTCTTCCGAAACAAAAGTTTGCAACACCGCCCTCGATAAGAATCTTGCCAAGCAATACCCCCCCTGGCGACCAGACACTGACACCATCGCCGCAGCCGCTGTAGACGTTACCGTTTGTGTCGCATTTGATTCCATCGGGGACGCCAACATCAGCCATGGCGAACAGTCTTCGATTGGTGAGGAACGGCTGGCCTGAATATGTTGCTACATCAAAGGCATATCTGATAGTATACTGTCAGTAAATTGTCTGCACAAACATGGCGAATGCTGTACGGCTTACATATTCGACACGCGGAAATCATCGGTTGTTCCATCGCCGTGTATCCAGTCCGTATCCGTGATATAGATAATCTTCTCATCAGGACTGAAGCAGATGCCATTCGGCCTACCGAATCCATCTGCAATTGCCCTTATAGACTCATTGCTGGGATCATACCGATAGACCTGGCATGGCAATCTTGGTTTGGGACGTATGCCCTGTTCATACCCATAGATGGGATCCGTGAACCAGATAGACCCATCAGAGTGAACAACCACATCATTGAGAGAGTTGAAGTCTCTTCCGTAGAATGAGCTGATGAGAGTTGAACAACGATACGGAGGCGCAGATTCCATAAAGACAAGACCACCAGGTCTTTCCAAAGTGCCTTGCGCACAAAAGAGGACGCCACCCTTGTAGTTCACACCTCCGTTGGCCATGGGCACGGCCGGTGCTTCGATTTCTTCACAGCCAAGAAAGGCTCCATCGGGAGATAGATCAACCTTGCTTATCTGGATTTTCCGTTGTCCAGTTACTGGGTCGTTGTATTGGTTGCTTGTGATGAACAGGGAATTGTGCTCTGGAATAAAGACGCTGGCTTCATGAGCGAAAGGATAATCATGGTTTTCGTGCAGAAGATCTAGTTTTGGAGACGTGCCAAAGATGGCTTGCCCAGCCTTGTCAAGTACTCTGAATGCCATTGTCAAGGGGCTATGGTGGATTGCTCATTCTAAAGGGTGGAAATCGCGACCTCTATATTTCTCGGGAAGAATACGACAATCAACATGGCTGGTAATTGGAATGTATCATAGCTAGGTTCGGTGGAGAAATGCCGTCGGCCATTGGGCTTTATGTAACATTCAAGGCTGGATGCGGCTTCTGCTACCCCTCAGCGGCAAATGCTCGCTATGAACCGATCTCTGATAAGATAGATAAATCATATCTCAATCGCCGGATGCATGGGAAGACATGACGTCTACTATCGAGTGGGCGCCCTGCATTAGCTTTGTTAACTGCCGAGTTGTGCCACAGTGTGCTTATTGCATTTTATGTTCCAATACGTTGAATGTACAAATTGAATTATTTATACTAACGACATTTATGAAGTCTCAACGAAAAGTGGCTTAGTGATTAGACGCACATCTAGGTAGCTCCATCTCGGTTCACAGACTCCACCGTGACCACAGTCCCATCACCCTTGTTATCCAAGACCTTAGCAATATCCTCTCCGCCAAAAAGTTGGTCAACATCCTCCAACTCCAAGCCCTTGGTCTCAGGGAAGAATAGGAAGATAACAGGGACAAAGAAAGCGTTCAATACTGCAAAGATGATGTATGTTCTCCAGCCAATGTTGTTGATCGAGACGGGAGTAATCTGTACAATCATCTGAAAACGAGTCAGCATGTTGTTTCGTCTGTAAGTAGAAGAAGACTTACATAGTTGAAGATCCAATTTGAAGCTGTGGCAATAGAAGAACCACGCTGTCGAAGACGAAGGGGCAAGATCTCAGAGCTGGAATTTATTAGTGAAACTTTCAAATGTGCGTCTGCAAATCGAAACTTACGGGTAGACCCAAACAGTTGCTTGGAAACCGATGGTAAATGCTGCTTGGAAGATGAAAAGCATTGCCGCTGCTGCAATTCCAGAAGCATGTGCCGAGGCTGTGTTATTCTGCACTTGGTAAATCAAGCCAGCCTGGACGGCCATAGTGGCAGCCATGACAGTTGTCATTGACAGGAGCTATAAGACTATCAGCTTGGGTGATTATTGAGAATAGTATTCATGCTCACCAGAGGTCTACGTCCAATGCGATCTATCAAGAACCATGGAATAAAAGATGCGATTAAGAACCATGTCTGTAAGAAACCTGACATGAGAGATGACATATGAGCTGAGAAGCCGATGCTCTTCTCAAACAAGGTAGTTGAATAGTCTAAGATTTTCAGCATTCAATTACAATATCAATCATGAGGAAAACTTACAGATAATAGCATTAATTCCGCCAAGTTGTTGGAAGGATTGGAGAGTGCACGAGAGAAGCAGCCTCTTGCGAGACTTGATGCTGTCTTCCTTGAGGAGGTCCTTCCAGGAACCGGAGCCGATCGACGTCTCGTAGGCGACGGTTTGAGTGATAACACTGTGGAGGAGCCGCACATCAGGGTCGTCGACGGAAGTACCATGAATCCGAGCGAGGATCTTGAGACACTCCTCTGGCCTGTCGTGTGCTGCCAGCCAACGTGGCGTCTCGGGGATGAATTTTAGGAGGCCGATTATGACAAAGATGGGGACGCATTGGAGAATGACAGGGACACGCCAGGCATAGCTCCCGTGATGAGAAGACAGAGCGTAGTCTATCCAATAGACGAGGAAAATGCCAAAGTTGAGAGTCGAAAGTTGAGCACAGACGTAGATTCCTCTACTGGACTTGGGACTAAACTCTGCTTGCAGAACAGGGACAGTCGAGTTGATGGTACCAAGCCCAACACCAGATACTATTCGGCCGACGATCATCATGGCTCGGCTATAAGAAGCAGCCTGGAGGATAGCGCCGATCATCAAGACAATACAGCCGATGAGAATTGAGCAACGACGACCAAGCCTTTCGCCCCAGATGGATGTAAAGATGGCGCCAAAGAAGCATCCAACTAAGGAGTTCAAATGTGAGTGGAAATCATTGGTGTTTTCTTTTGGGAGACCAACATACCTTCAAAAATCGCGACAATGACAGCTATCATGTCGGCATTAGGATCATCAAATGTATCCTTAAAGGCTGTAGTGTTGACGAGACCACCCATGAGGCCATTGTCATAACCAATGAGCATAAAACCCAGCGACGTCAAGACACTGACGGTCAAGATGAGGCTTTGACCCTGCAACTCCATGTTGGCAGTCAATGATCGGTTAGATACACCAGAGATGTAACAGATAGAATTAGGGTTTAGTGTTAAATCCTGGAGATGCGCGTTATCGAGATGAGCATGAAACGAGAGGCATGATGGGTTAATAAAGACATCATGATTCTTTAGCGTTGTCTGGGGTCCCCATGTTTGCTAGTTTAACGCTGTGGGGAAGATTAGGCCATCTGCATGCAGCATGTATCAGACTAGAAAGATACGTTCTAGACTTGACTTATAAATCAATTGCCGTCGGTCTTTGAAACGGCATTGGAGGTTAGGTTGCCGACGGCGGTGAATGGATGGGGTTTGCTTAAGGTTTGCAAGGTTAGCGTTTCATATAAGACGTCGGTTTTGATGATCAAGACACATATAACTGCGGATTGTAGGAACAAACAAAGATGGCGCTTCGATTACAACCAGTCAATAATGATATCAGAGGCCGATTGGCTTTGGTGACTGGCTCAAGGTGTGTTGGGATCCGATGAGAACCAAAATCCGATGAGAACCAAAATCCGATGCATTGAACTGACAGATCTTGATAGTGGCGGAATAGGTTCCACTGTAGCCAGGGCCCTTGCTTCGGAAGGTTGCGACATCGCCATTCATTACTCTTCCAACAAAGATAAGGCAGACAAACTCGCACAGGAGCTCAGCAAGATATACTCGTCACAGTTGTTTGTGACAGTAAAGGCAGATCTTTCCCAAAGGGAGTCAACAAGATCCCTTGTGCCAAGTTTGCTGAGTCAAGACGCTGTATCATCCAAGCATCACGCAGTATCGATTTTGGTGGCAAACGCAGGGCTGGGACGGCGAATCCGCGATGTATCAGATATACGAGAGGACGACTGGGATGAGATGATGGAGATCAACAGTCGAAGCCAGTTTGTGGTTACGAAGGGTTGTATCGAAGGGATGAGGAAGCAAGGATGGGGACGTGTGATACTGGTTGGAAGCATTGCAGCTCGTGGAAGTGGACTCAATGGATGTCATTATGCGGCGTCTAAAGGAGCACTCAGGTAAGCAGGGCCCAGAAGCTTCGGTGATTGGTTGTACTGACAGAATTTCAAAGCTCGATGGGCCAGAATCTGGCTACTTTGTTGGCACCTGAAGGCATCACAGTAAACATAGTAAGTCATCCTATATCTCGCCATGATTCAGATCTGACTATCCAGGTTTCTCCAGCCATGATCGGTTCCACGGGGATGATTCCTCCTCCCAAATCTGAGTAAGTTGTGATTCCTCATCTGAAGACGCTACAGTGGCTAACCCTTGGGTGATAGGACATGGGACAAAGGGTGTGATTTGGAGGGCCTCAAAGAAACGGACCCAGGGTTGGCCATTGCAACGTCGGTTCCGATCCATCGACTAGGGTGTCCCGATGAAGTTTGCAATGTGATAATCATGTAAGTCTGCTCTGCTGTGATTTGGATCAAGTTTGCTAATTCTTTTGATAGGATGGCAAAGAATGGATACCTAACTGGGCAGGATATATTACTGAGTGGTGGCTTGAAGTAGTTGAACCATACGGTAGAATTCAGTAAACTGACGTCCCATAATTTGTAGCAATCTCCGTTGACCCGAAGAGGACGGAACATTCCGTCATTGTTCATGTACTACCTTCCTTCCTGTGACTTTGGCGCTTGGACTACCTGCCGTTAGTCTAAAGTCTATCTCCTGCCTATACTCATCTTGGCATTAAATGGAATCAACGCCCCGGAGCCGAGGCAGGTGTCGCCGGTCGGTCCTTTTCGTTCAAATGCCGCATGCTCCTTCTGTTTTCGGTGTTTGACCCAGCTCATTGCAACGACAATGTCTCCACCATTAGCAGACACTGACAAGAGAGTTTCGAGAGCATGCATCACTTGTCGATCTCGGAAAACACGTTGTGATCTGTAGGCCACCCCTTGTCAATTAATTAAATACTTATTGTTAATCTACCATTGAACAGCGACTCTACTGGCATACCTGGAGACCCTCCATGTCGTCGTTGCATCGAAAAACACCAAGAATGTGTTCTCGCCACTTCACGCCGAGGCGGACGTCGCATCAAAGGCCAGCGTCTAAGTCACCATCAGCCATCCAATAAATCCCACAAAACGCCGGGAAACGGAACGATTAGGCAGATGGACACGTCCTCACGCTCCCATGCCGAAAGATCTCGAGACACGGACGAGCCAAGTGAATGGCTGTCTTCGCACCTTGGATCAGATTCGAATGACGAAGAGGAGGAGGAGGAGGGACGTGACGCTGTGCAGCTGCAGGGCCACTTTACATCTTCGGATCTTCTCAATCCCTCCGACGCTCTTGATCTATTGGCCCATGTCGCCGATATGGAACCTGAGAGTCATAATCGCAACCAACCCCAAGAGGCGGTTAGACAGGCCGAAGGTCCAGGGCGCGTTGCAGGCGCATCTCAGGGCGTTTGTAACTACCCACCTATAGAATCGGGGGCCCTCACACTTTCAGAGGCATCATTTCTCATTGAGCAGTGAGTTTACATAACTATGATAATTTTGGGCATGTGCAAGGCTGACAAATATGATTCTAGATACCATGACAATTTTCACATTTTCTTCCCCATCGCCTACAGTGCCATTTTCGACTATACCCACCTCCTCGAATCAATAGAGAAAGAGCAGTATCTCATCACAGCTATCTTGACCGTGGCTACCAAGGATGACCCCTCTTGGTCTAAAGCGCACACTGCGTGCGCCAGATATATGGAGAGTCAAATCTCAAAATTGATATATACCGGCTCAACAACCGTCGGTGCAGTCGAAGCACTGCTGATACTTGCCGAATGGGCTCCTCAGCCACTCGAAGAAGATCTCATGATTGGTTGCGGAAAAGAGGATCAAGGCTCGTGGATGCTTGTGGGCGTTGCTATCCGTCTCGCATATCTTCAAAACTTGGAACAAACTGGACTGACACAGCGGGATGGAGATAAAACTGAAGAATTGAGTAGGAAACGGATAGCTTGGGCAGGTAAGAAACAAACTAACACTATTTTGAGATGGGAGCTAACATCATGCTAGCTTGCTATATGAGTGACCGTCAAGTGTCGATCCGCCTTGGAAAAGGATTCTGGTCTCGTGGCCCAGGTCCATCCATCAATCTGCGAGCTGCCGACTTCCCGTATCTTCAAACACAAACTTTGGGCAATGATAACTTAGCTCTGCTTTTCCAGGCTCACCTTGAGATGACCCAACTTTTCAGCAATGCTCACGATATTCTGTACTCGTCAACCAGTCACAGGGAGCAACTGTATACAGGAGGCGAGTACGTCCGATACATAGTAAGATCTCTTACCATACAACTTGCCTACAATACTGACTCGACAGGATGACTTCTCCGCCGTTCTTCGCAGGTGGAAACTATCATGGGGTGGACTCAGCTTCATCCCTTGTGTCAAGGCGTCTCTGATGCTGTCTTATGATTTTCTTCGTCTCTATATCAATGCCTTCGCTTTCCAGGCCAATCTGAACCGCATTGTCCGTCGTCAAAGGAAGAGACCAGCAGGCCATCTGTTTTCAGAACTTGCTGCTGCACCGGATGCGAGATTCATCTATGAGTCGATCGACGCGGCGAATTCGATACTTTGCACTATCAACAGTTTCATTGACCCGGTCAAGGTTTTCAAATACATGCCTCTAAAATTCTATCTCTATGTCATTTATGCTGCCGTGTTTCTATTCAAGGTACGAAAAAGAATGTCGATTTTCTGCCTGCATAGCATACTGACCTTTATTGCTTATAGGCCATTTTTGCTGGAGCTATCAAGCCCTCAGAGGCACGCGGTGTTCGTCGAGCTATATACGAAACCATATCTCGTCTACAAAAGACCTCGGATAATCAACAGGGTCTCGGCCAACGCTACGCTCGATCCCTTAAGCTTTTGTGGTTGAAGATGTTAGGAAGATCCAGATCGCAAGCTGCAAGGGCCGAGGAACCCTCTGACTCTATTGTCTCCATCAACCGAGGAGCCCACCAAGTTCCAATGGATCAAAGCCAACCAACACCGAGCTCTGACCCCTTCAATAGCTTCTCATGGAAGGACCTCCACTCCTTAGGGGAATTTATATCTAACGACGAAACATCACTTTTCAATGAGAATTTCATCATCAGCCCGGAGCAAGACTCAATACAGGGGATTGAGGGACCTGATTATATGGGTGGCAATTTCTTTTATGCTGGATCCCTGAGGGAGAACGATATCATATTCTAATGTTTTAATTGGCTAAATGCGATAAATAATTCGATCAATTTGCTTCGACCTCGGTCTTCGGAGACATTTGATATGCCGTAAGCTTAAATGAAATGGTAGGTAGCGCTCCGACCAGTCAGACAGGATCTATAACAGACATACCCTCTTGCTAATCAAACAAGTCTAGTGCTTATATCAGATATTCAAAAAGACCGAAGAAATGATGACAGAATTACGAATAAGCAATAGAAAATACCTAGATTAACTGCGTGTAGTCTCACCAAACTTTGAATCATCGTAAGAACACAACAACAACACAGTTTAACACACTACGACTTTCAAATGGCTTCGTCTCAAAGCAAGGACCTTCCGTTTTCCTCGTACTTTTCTGCGTTTGCAGCAAATTATGTTCAGCAAACTGGACGAAGCACACGTCGCGTCTTTGGAGAATCATTTGAAGAGATTCAGGCAATCAAGCCTATTAACAAAGACTCTGTGGTGCACGACAATGCCGCTGGGCCTGGAATAGCTACTTCATTTATCCTTGAAAAGTTACCGGCCGAGGATGTTCCCAAGATTCTAGTGACGGACAATGTGCCTCCTATGGTCCAAGGGGCTAAAGATTCTTTCACATCCTGGTCTCAGGTTGAATCTAAGATACTCGATTCACTCAACCTGGAGGGGATTTCCGACAATCACTTTACGCACAGCATCCTCAACTTTAGCGTTTTCACCCTCGCTGAGCCTGTTAAGGGTCTCAAGGAAATGTACCGCTCGCTCAGGCCAGATGGTCTAGCCGTCATCTCATGCTGGAAGACCTTCGGCGCTGGTCAACTTATTCACGCCGCCCAAGCCATCGTGCGACCTGACCTGTCCCCTCTGAAGATGCCCCACCCTGAGTTCTTCGAGCAAGGCGTGCTGGAAAAGACTACAGCCGAAGCTGGTTTTGACTCTGCCAAGTTTAAGCTTTTGGAGAAGAGCATTGTTGTCAGCGGTCCTGAACTTGACGACGGGTTGAAGAAATTTATGCTGGGACCTTTAATGGCGCCTGCTCGGGCTGGGTTTACCGAGGAGGATGAGAATAATTGGCCTTCAGCTGTTGATGAGGTTATCAAGAAGGCGGTTGAAACTCATGGAGGAGTCAAGTTTGATGGATGGGTTCTTCTGGCTCAAAAGTAAGCAGGGTTAGTCCTAGCAACTCGGAAATGCATATATGAAGACATTGGACCCATCACTGAGTAGCAAAAGCCCGACCTGGCTCTGTCTTGGTAAGGCCCCCTGATATCTGTGCAAAGCTAAAAGCTCAAAAAATATTTTTGCCTGAGTTGAAGGAATTACAATTATATAGTAACTGAAAATGGTTATTCTGTTGAAGCTGCGGTTATTCTGTTGAAGCTGCTGCTCTCTTTGGAGATGAAAAGCACTGCCAAATTATAGTAACTGAAAATAATAAAAAGTAAAAAGACCTAAAGCTAAAGAAGAGCTGCAAGCGGAGAAATAAGAGAAACTACACTAAAGACATGACTACTAGCACCACTAATAACAGGGACCGTACTAGGGTAAGACCCCTTGGAGCTAGGAATACTAGAGCTCTGAGATTCTCCCTCTGTACCAGAGTTGGAGCCGCCGTTTGAGCTGTCGTTCGAGCTGTCGTTCGAGTTGTCGTTTGAGCTGCCATTAGGGGTGCCATCGGGGGTAGTACCAGATTCACCACCAGACTCTCCATTAGAACCAGAACTAGAACCGCCCTGAGAGTTGCCACTGCCACCGTTCTTAGAACTAGACTTGGACCTTCCGCCAGAGGCCCCCTGGTAAGGTCTAATAACGTTTTTCTGAGAAGGGCAGTCATGTCCACGACAAGTAGGTACCGCATTATTGTAACTATCAGGAGTGCCCCAAGAGTTCTCCCATGGCTGATATACAATCTCGCCACTGGGACATGTGCTGCAAGCTGTATCTGTCGGAATAAAAAACATGTTGTAGTTATACCAATCTAGGCATTGCTGAGGTTTGTGGATCTTGATATTGTTACAATTGCCGTTGGAGCAGAACTTGGGAGTATACCTCTGACCACTAGCGCAGGAACAGGGCTCAGAGACATAAACCCATTGACCATTGTGATCCCTGCCTTTGATCTCGACAAAGGTGTAGACAGTAACAGAGTTGATCGAATGGCACTTTCCAGCAGAGCATACCAGAGTGGCGGTGATGACCTCGGTGGCTGTAGTTGAAGCTCCAGTATTGGTGGCGGTGGTGGTAGTAGTAAAAGTAGTGATAACGGTCCTCTGATCTGTCACGGTTTGGTTGACAGACTCGGTAAGAGTGACACCAGCTTCAATAGCAATGTAGACGGTGAGAAGGAGATTGCTAGATATAGCTTGGCGATCCCGAAGCTTGGAGTTGGATTCATCTCCACAGAACTGGGTGTCGTCTCCAGGACACTCGATGTCACACTGGTCGAGGTCAACCCGGCTGGTAGCAGGACCAATCTCATCACCACAGTAACAATCACTATAAGAGTTAATGTAAGGACTTAGAGTATAAGGGTAAACTTACGTATTGTAGACGCCAAAATAAGCCCGTCCAGCGCATAGTGTAGCACAAATATCAAGACCCATGCCCGAGTTGGATTGTGCAAGAGTAAATGAAGGGAAGCCTGCGGTAGAGACAACACATCCGAAGAGAGCAAAATCGCCCACTTGACTAGGAAAGCCAGCAGGCAAGGTAGCAGTTGCAGTCACAGAAGGAGAAGTACCAGTAGCAGTTCCTGTACTTTCGTCCTCCGAGCTTGTATAACTACCTGAGATGTTGGCCTCGGTTGTAATTTCGGTAGGGAAGATAGTCTCGCCTTCTGAATTAGTGGTAAAGTTTTCACTGATGGTACCAGTAGCAGTCCCAGTAGTTGAGATAGTCTCTCCGCCCAAGGGGGTAGTAGTAGCCTCACTGCTGGCCTCAGGCGAAGTATGTAAGAAGTAAGAAATTGGGTTAACTCGGCTCTGCCAACTCGGAAATACATATAGATCAGCAATGTTTCAGTAGCCTCTATGTGCGTGTGTGTCCTTTTAAACTATCATTAAATATGAATATCAAGTCTAGTAAATGATTTGATCACGAAGTATTATTCTAGCCACCATCTCTCCATTGATAATACTGAAAGTCTTTTCAGAATATATCTTTGAAATTCCAGATCGAATACCATTTTCCCACAGAGTTTCCGGTTTATGCAAGTCTTGCGGGCCAGACAAGATAGCTAATCGGGACGTTATACCCTCAATATCATCTTTACGAACGATCCATCCGATCGTTAAAAATGACATGTTCCGTAGTTTAGGCGTGTTTTCAAATGCCAGCTTTGCGTAGAAAAGGTCGTCTTGAGAAGGGTAGAAACTAAAGGATTTGTCATCCCAGCTTTTTGAACCTGATGCTTCCAGAATGGTGAGCAGCATAGTCCCCAATGCGCAACCAAGAATCACTCTACTAGGTTTCAGTTGATCGTAGAGAGGTGATTCATGGTTTATGAAATTTTGCACATAGATATGGCTCGGCTTAATGTAGATTGTATCCGCCGTTTCAGCCTCGGTAACCAGTTGCTCATCCGAGTTTATGCGAGCAAACTGGCCCTTTTGGTCCAGCCTTCCAAGCCTGATACCGTACCATACATCATTTCTTGGATTTGATCCGTGGCTCACATCCAGGATAGCGTATACTTCGTTGGGGTTTTTTCGGCTCTTGATGAGTCGTACTTGTAAATGCAGGCCCTTATTTGTCATTTCATATGGCATGTCGACATGTTTAGACGATAGACCTTGGCAATAATGGCTGGCGAAGTTTTTAGGTAATGGTGCGAGAAGACCGCTGAATGTAGGAGTTGGCGCGTTATGTTCCGAACGCCATGCAAAGAGCGTATGGTCCGGTTGTCTTTTGATAATCTCTTCTTGGAGACGTATGAAAGCCTTGTTTCCTTCTCCATACAAAAGCGGCATCTGAACGTCAAAGATACCCAGCAGGCAATACGCTTGGTCTTCAGTGCGCGTTGTCTCACGTCTCGACGCCCATGACATTCTCGTAGCGATTGAGAAAGAAGCCAGATCGCCAGAATGGAAAACCTCGTCTGGTATTCCAGTGATCTGAGAGACTTGGCCTGGGATGTTGCTCCGCTCGGGTAGATAAGGATTCAAATGCTTTTCCACAGCCGAAGACTCGCGAAGAAAGCCATTGACTACTTGTTGATTATAGTGATTTTCCGAAATGGATCCAATTATCGTCCAATTTACATCGTAAAACCGACGGACTCGCGGTGCCACGAGCTCTTGTAGTGTCCAACCGCGCGTGAACCATCTTGCGTTCTTGAAAGAATCATCTCTTCCATTGGATCCTTCTTGATGAACGACATCCTCGAGGTATATATAGCAGACAGTTGAGTTCCGGTACCAAGCAAACATGGAGTTAATAGCTTCTGAAAGTTCGGCGCTGCTGGACTTATCGATACAGCAGGTATCTACCCAACAATATTGGAGTTTATCTCGTTTTGCTTGTTCGGCGCATAATTCGATTTTCCGAAAGCCCTTTTTGATTCTGATATCTGAGAGAGAATTTTGCATCTCGCGGAAGAGGATTTCCTCGCTACTAGGGCCCCATGTGTGCGACAGAATTGCATATTTGGGAATATTACCGTGGAACTCTTCGAGGTCGTATGTTGAGACGTTGATGAGATACATTTTGGTGTATGAAGAAAGAAGGAAAGTGAATAATATTAGTGAGTGGGGGGAAGTAGGAGTTGATGTGATTTGACTCTAGCAAGATGACAGTGACAAGGGAAGCTTGTCATTGGCTGCAAGTACGGATAATCCAATTGTAACTATTAACATCAAGACTTTCATGTCAGCATCGTTTAAAGTATGTCAAAGGGAATGAATTATATGACTAAATCCCGCTAGCTACAATTAACCGGCTTCAACAAGAATGAATTCAAATATCCATCATCAAAGAAAGGGTCCTAGAACATCCTTGGTGTGCTCAACGATTCTCTTCTGTGCCGTCTCTCGCAAGAAACCAACCGTCTTTGAATTCAGCGTACAATCACATTTACTGGTGACAAGAAATAGGCCGTTCTCTTTCTGTCCATGAGAATTCACTCCGACTTCTCCTCCCCAAGTCGTGCCTCTCCCTCCAAATGCAGCACTTGTGCTTTGAAACAAGTGTCTCTGACCAGATTCTTCATTGCTAAATGAGAAAATACCAATCAGTGGCTCAAGTAGAAGCCAGATGGCCCAAGCAAGAATCGTATTGGGGTCCAAACCCCTTCTGACGTTACCAGTGTTGACCCAGCCAGGACAAGAATGGATAAACGTCACGTTGGAGTTTTCGTTGGCTAGATGTTCTAGAAATAAAGTGTTCATGTCAACGGCTTGTGTATGTGCTTTGACGACGTTGAAATTTCCAGGTCTTTTGAGATCGATGTCTTCGAGTTCGATATCTGAGCGTTCCATACCACCACCACCGACGCTGACGACTCTGGAATTTCCAGCTGCATTGATAAGAGGAAGTAGATGCAGAACAAACAAAATGCGCGAGTAGTATCTCAGAGTCTGAGAGATGTCAAAACCTTCGGTTGTGTCTTTTCGGTCAGTGAAAGGTGCATAGCCTGTCGAGAGAAAGACGAGATCAACACTCTTCTCTCTGCTTTTGATGACGTCGCACGCTTTCTTTGTGTCAGCAAGAAGTGAGACTTCGCCCTGGACCCAGATGATTTCAGCGTTGGGGTTTATAGCGTGCATCTCTTGGATGAACGTCTCTGTGCTTTGCTGGGCGCTTTCTCTGCCGATGAGATAGACTCTGATACTGGTGCCTTTGGCGATCAAAGCTTCGAGGGTGAACTTTCCGATGCCTGATGTTCCGCCGACAAATACGGCGACGCGCGGGGCGGTAGCATCGTTGATGAGGGCGTTGGAAGCTTGGATATCCTTGAATGAGACCATTATCACTGTGATGTTGGAGTCATGTTGCGATTGTGCTTGAAGACCGCCAGTGTGTTGAATGCTTACTTTGTGGCGTAAATGCTATTAAAATATTGGCGTTAGCTACGGACCGGCTGATACAAAGCACCCCGGAGCGTTGCACTTTAGGCAGATTGCTGGATGTCGTGTTCACGCTATCATCAATAGATTCAATTCTAGAACGCTTTCAGGAGTGGCTACTAGCCAGACTAGAGTAACGGGTATATTTCGTCTCCTATTCAGAGACCGATTAGCCGACAGTGTCGAACAGTTTGCTGTATACTAGAAATAAACAGATGACTACCTCTCGGATTGATACAGTTCGCATTCCAAGTGCTGCTATTCGCGAATCTCATCTTACCTTACAGCACAGCCTGGATCGCATTCGCAGATCAAGTATAAGCCTTGGGTCGGGGGTTACGGCCTGTAAAATAGCAGCAGCCGCCCGCTAAACGCCTAGATTTGGAGCATTGCGCGAGCTAAGCCACCACTAACATCGCTGTGCTGACGATGATCACGACGATCGATTTACTGCAACAACAATTGATGGGATTTATTTTAATATATAAGTAGGTTTCGACAGTAGATTAATTTATTTCAACAAGTCAAGCTACAATTTCAGTTCATTATTCTGTATCTCATTCTACTCTTCATTGTCATCAACATGCCTTGTATCACAAGCCGCATCAAGACCTTTCTGTCGGGATCTTCTTCCCTGTCAAGTTCAGCCAGTCAATACGACCCTTCATCTGAAAAACATGCACAGTCTTATCAGCTACAAACTGTATCACAGAGCGATGCTACCCCTCCACCTCCACCATATTCGTCAACCCCAAGCTGTGATCAATCGCTGCCCAAGCCATTTATTCTAGAGTTTGAACCGCCATCACAACAAGGTTACCGTGTCTCCCGACCATTAGACAGTAACGGGCAACGCTTCATCTACCTTCAGCGTACGAGAGAATAACTCTATTCTAAACTTTATACTGCTGCTTTAACTTTTATATCTACCGAAAACATGCTTGAAACAAGATGCCTTTGATCCGAGTTGCACTTGTGGATCTATTGTTAGGAGACAAGGATATGGGACGAAGCAGACCGAGAGACCAACGGTGACAGGTGGAGAGGAGGGGAAGAGCTGAAACCCGGAGGAGCAGTCAATCTCGTTTGAGGGTTAAAGTGATCGTCGTGCAACCTGACTAGACAAGGTAATAGATTAGGTACATGGTTTTATACCTACGTCAGCAAACAGGGCTGAAAGTTTCATGTTATATATCATGACCACTTTTCTTTGAGTTTATACAATTCTTAATCATTACATGAATCAGTCAATCTACATACACGAGTTAGGCGAGTAAACTTATTTAGGTAGTGTTCAATAGACTTTGACGCCAGGAACAGGAACATAGTTAGCCAGCCACCTTCAGCCCCCAATTGTCTAGTTGGTCCACCACCCCCAAGACCCCTGAAGAAAAACGTTGTTAGTCTTTTTTAGGGTCCAGAAAAATAAACGTTAGACGACATCAAAAAAAGAAAACCGCCAATCTTAGCTCTTACTAAGATGATGAAATTGCATGGCTTACTCGGAGGTGGGGTTCTGTACGCCATGTCCCCCTTACTACGTAGCACTATCGATTTCTATCCCTTGGAAAGAATAAATACGACCCCTTTCCTCTTGGTATATATATTCATGACTTGACCTTTGACCCTTGGCGACATGATTGAGACATTTTCTTGATCTATCGTACACCTGTTCTGTTTGGCCGAGGTCTGTCATATCGTCTGTTGGTTAAAATGGCCATCGCTCTCATGTCGGAAAAGGCGTCGCTATATCGGCGGCCCGTTATTTTTGCCGCCTGTGTCCTCGTATTCTTCATCATCTTGGAGACATTTTATTTATATTCCGATGCTGTAAGTCTTGAACAACTACGTCGTTCACGGCTTAATACCTCTTGCTATAACGTACTGACCATGGGAAGTGGACACCTGCACACGGGTTGTTACCCTCCGAAACAACATCGACCGGGGCATCACCAGAATCGTCAGTCAATGCGCCGCCAAAGAAGCACAAGCAGAAGCAGCAGAAACCGAAAACGAAAACAATCAAGACATCACAGCTTCACTTCCTTCTCCCGGCCTCCAACCCAAATGACATGTTCTGCGCCATCGTCGCCTCGGCCCTCGTGAACCGATATCCCGCTCCTTACATGGTTGGATGGAAGGGAGAGGGCAAGTACAACGCTTCCGCCGCCCACACTGCGAAACTCTACTCCATCAAGAAATACCTCGACAAGCTCCCCAACGGCGGCGACGATGACGACCTGGTCTTCTTCGGCGACGGCTACGATGTCATGGCTCAACTCCCCGTAGAGGTCGTCATCGAGCGCTACTTCAAGGTTGCTGCTGACGCTGACCAACGCTTGGCGGACCGTTTCGGAATCTCCGTTCAAGAGGCCCACAAGCGTGGTCTCAAGCAGACGCTCTTCTGGGGCGCCGACAAGATGTGCTGGCCTGCCATCAACGAAGCTCAGTGCACCAAGATCCCCGGTTCACATCTCGCCAGCACCGTTTACGGACCCAAGACCGGCAACGGTGATTTGAACTATCGCGATGCCAAGTACTTCAACTCGGGAAGCGTCATTGGTCCGATCGGCGACTTGCGCAAGTTCATCAATGCTGGTGTCACCGCCTTGGAGGAGACTTTTGATCCCAACTTCAAGTACAAGACTTCAGACCAAATCTACCTCGCCCGTGTGTACGCGCGCCAGGAACTATCCCGCGCGAAGCAGATCGAGGACGAGCTCCTCAACTTCGACAAGGTCACCACTGGCGAAAACAGCACCGCAACAGAGGATGTAGCCGAGTATCACGCAGCCATCGATTACGAGTCGGACTTTGTGCAGACCGGATGCTTCGCCCACAAGTGGATGCAAAAGCTAAACTACAACAACACCGATAACACGGCCACCATGTCCCTTAATCTTTTCGACCAGGGCAACAGCTTCAAGCCTTACAAGATCCAACTGCCCGCCAACGTGTACCGCTCTTTCATCCGCGTCTTCAAATCGCTGCCTAACGATGTCACCAAAAAGCCAGCCCGCGACTGGATCGGCAGCCTGAAGCTCGACACAAACGTCGCGACCCGCAAAATCTTTGGTTTCTACCACGCCACGTGCAGCAAGCGCCAGCTCGTCGCCGACTTTAAGAAGTACTGGTTCCACCCGTACATTGTGCCCCTACTACAAGCAGGCTTCCAGGCTACCAAGCAGGACCAGCTTATCACCGAGAAGCTCATCGACGGGCGCAAGTGGGTGTACAAGACGGCGTTTCCCTCGGAGGGAGCTCCTGAGGATGCGCTCGGCGGTGTCTTGACGGATTACAAGGAAGAGGCATATATTCCTTTCTCGACGTTGTGTAAAGATTCATCGCATATTCTCAACATACAATGACAAATTGGGATAGAATATATTGTTAATGAGGTTGGGTAATGGAGTACAGGTATTGGGTATGGGAAGGTTTGTTTTTATAAGCTTTTATTTACACGGCTTCAATATTTTATAGCATGACGTTTCTAAGATACTCTTTTAAAGAGTACATTCAATTTATTACAGCCACTTAAGGCTTTTATTACTTCACCACTGGTTCGGTTCCCTGGGCTTCAACAAGTTTGTCTCCGATGTTTGACTTATACAACCCTGGAAAGCTGTCACGATGATGGCTGCATATGCGTCTGGGGGGCCTGGCTGGTTGCCTGCATCTCGGCGGAATTCGGCATGATCCCGCGTTACACAATATTCACCCGTTGATCATGGGTACTAGGGCCGGTGTCGTACAACGTCAGAGCGTTGCCACTGCATATAGGCTATCAATTGCGAACCATATGCGGCTCCTAAAGACAAACAGCGATTGGAAAGATTAACCAACGTGGGATTTGGCACAACCCATCAATTGATACACGATGGCGGATATGTCGGACAGTTATGTCGAGCTTGAGTCCCATTAGCGACATCAAGGGTATAAAAAGACCGGATGAACCCTTGTTCATGGCATCCCAGACCCAAGCATCTTTAGCCAACTACATTAACAATGAAGTCAACCATCTTGCTCACCCTCATAGCCCTCCCCTTCGCCCTAGCTGGTCCAAACAACAAGGCCAGAGCGTCATCCCCCGACATCAGCGCTTCCATCGCAAACTTCCGCTCTGTCTTGGATCCCAAGTCTTCGGTGATCTCACCAAGAGATACCCGACAGCTAAACAAACCTGCGGCACGAAAGTGCAAAGATCTCAAGGGTTGGAGATGGTGCGTGAGTAGCTGTCTTGAGCTATGCGACATGATCTGCGACTGCAGCGGCTGTCCGTCGAATTGCGGTGCGTACACTTCACCCTAGATTGACATGTCTTTTGGTGTATTTACTCATATTTTGTAGTGGACAGATGTGCTGAGAAGGAGCAGTTTCGAGGTTGCGATGGGGGAGATGGGCATTGAACCGTCTATACGTTGATTGGAAGAGCATTGATAGCTACCAAGTTCAGGAATGAAACATTATTCGACATTTTATCTAGCATGTTATCGTAAACTTGACAACTCGAGTTCAATCCTTGTTCCCGCTTGTTCACCCTCATGGTATCTACTACGCTCAAGGCACAGTTGCAGCACTTCCACTTGGTGATGAGGGCAGTCTTGTTTCACCAATAGTTTCTTATGAAGCCAGAGTACTTTTGATTAATTACTATTATCTTCTATTCCTGAAGGCAGCATAGTACCATTCACCACCCTAATTCAACAAGTTGACACAACTGTCAAACGTAACCCCATGCCCATTCACAGCCAACCTTCAGCCTTCAATTATCGCTCCTTTTTTTAGTAGCTCGTCCTTGACATTCACTTTGTCATTAGTCTCGATAATTATGATGTTTCCTTGATATGTGTTGAAGTGCCCCCATGCGCCTCCAAAAATATCCATCAGAGCATATTGAAATCTGTCAAAATCCGGTATCAGGGTTTTCGCGATTTTATGCTTATATATTGTCTTGCTTCGGTCGAGAACTGGCACTTCTGTCATGATATCTGCTTGTTTTGTGTTGCTTGTTAAAATGTGTATGAGTTTGTACTGTTGTTATGCCGCCCATTGGACCTTTAGCTCATGTATAGGTACTTATCAACATCGTTGCGTGCTCAAGACCTACCTACCCAATCACTAACCTACGGACCTCCTTCATTCATTGCGAAACTAGGTAGCTACAGTCCATCAGCACGACATCTAATCAGTGATGTTTCACACACTCAAGCTGCAACATCAATTGCACCAGTCAATCAGCTCAATCTCATTCCTGAATAACGACATTCCAATCTCACTAAACATAATTTAGATAGCGTATACCATCGGGTCATTGGTACTCCGTCAAGTATAAAGCGATAATTAGAACAATAACAGTATTTTATGTACTAAACACCATACAGCGTACCTCAATGCTAAATCGGCCCTCAGCGTCGTCTCTTGTCCGAGGGTCTCCGAATGCACTGTGAGGTGTTTTACAGGCAACCTCAGAGCCTTCCTTCAACGAATCGCTATCAAAGCACTTGAGTAATATCCGCTCCGTGTCTCTCATTCCACTGAGGTAATACCAGGCCTGTTTCGGACTGTACTTAATAAGACCGACTTCTCTAACCAAGCTTCCATCTTCATAGCGGTGCTTGACAGGTATTATATCTGCATCATCGAATGCCGCAGCAGATGCAAATGCGAGTGGATATGACTCCAGTGGCTGAGTGTTCAACGACCGCCACACATTGACAATGCGATAGCGACCCTTCAAGAGTCGTTCTGCCTCTTGGGGAAAGTATTGCCGCACTCGTCGAGCGGCATTGTCAGCTGTGTGGTCGATGTGGACTCTAGCCAAGGGGCGATGTTGACCATCCCCCATCTCGTGACGCACAGTATGGTCGTAGATAAACACCTGGTTGTCTCCTGGTATTTTGTCCGACACCAACTGTTGGACTTCTGGATAGTAATCCCTTCTGATAGCTTCATCGTCCATAAAGTCTATCGTCTTTGGTGCTGGTGGCGCACCAGTGATAATCTCGAAAGCATCATGGTCAAGCGTGAATGGCTTCTCGCAGTCACGTACATCGTGGATATTGACATCAATTATCTTGTCGGAAAAGTTGAACTTGGGTTTATTGCCGGAGTCTCTGCTGAGGGTAAAGTATGGCTCAGAGCCATCGGCTGGAGGGTTGTAGAAGCTTAGTTGAGCCTCAACATCTCCACGGGGAAATTGGATTGTGCTCGGCATTTTTTTTTAGAATGAATAGGGTGAATATCGAATAGTTAACGGGTGAGTATCTCCATCAGCAGAGACGTAAGATCCGGAATTACTACTGTGACTAAATAAATATATATGTGGTAGTCAGGGAGGCGCCCTGCCTTAAAGCCAGGGAGTCAAGACGCTCTTCCAATTCATCATGGACTAGTGTGTTTTCATAGGAGGTTATGTTTTCCTTGATCACAAGGTTCATTGTGAACAAAATTGCTATCCCATTGTAAGACACGGAACTGCAAACCCACCAACGAGAAGCCTGAAAGGCAGATGGAAGGCCCGTTGTGTAGTGAGACATGCAGAAGCTGAGTTGTGAACTGAATAATGGCAGGTATCATACTCCATTGCTAGCTTCAATGCCTTGGATGAACTCAGGACAACAAGATATCACACCGCTTATGGACTGAATAATGGGTAGCTTATACTCCATCGTTAGCTTCAGCGGGACACTGAGACATCGCGCCGATCAGTGAGACATACCAAAGCTTAGCATCACATTTGGAGACAGGCCCATTATCCTTTAGAGTTATATCATTCAGCAAGCCACTATGGTTATTCTGTCCTAAGCCCAAACGCAGTTCCGAAAATGGCTAGTTTCTGGCCTAGATCAAGGCAGTTCACACTCGATGAGGTACTCGTCCGGCAGATCAAGCTGCCAGATACTAGTAATCCTGAGACCTGCCTTAGCCTCCAGCAACTCGCGCCACTGGACTTCACTCCTCTCCCCGGCAGAGAACATGGCCATCATCAAAATGTCTTTGGCAGTGGTCTCCCACGATGCATTCGTAAGCGGTACAACGTGTTCATGGATCAGAAGTTTGCTATAGCCCCGTTCCATGGCGTCAGTTATGTGACCAAGTATCTTTTCGCACACACTGTCGGGCCAGTCATGCAAGACAGAATGCAAGTAGTAAGCCCGAGAACCTGTTTTCCTCATATTAGTTCTTGTCTCGGATGCTTGGATCCCTTCTTACCTTTGACGGGCTGCTCTGTGAAGAAGTCATGCTCCATAGCGGTGAAGCTCGTCTGCTGAATTTTCTTGACCTGTCCAATAACGGGAGGAAGATCTTGGAGGATGAGCTTTCCTGGCATACTTGGATAATGGCGTTGCAAGTCCAAAAGGTCCTGGCCAAGACATCCACCAATATCTACCCAGAACGGCGCATCGGGATTTTTGTGGGCGCCATCAATTAACTGCTCTTGTACCGGAAACCGACCAGTCGCCATCCAAGGTGTTGGGTGGTAGCCAACCATATGGTCATTGAAGTACGATCCATAACCTTGAGATTGGATCCAGGAGAACATGTCACAATCGGTGTTGTAAGCATACATCAAGGGTGTGTTCTTTGTATCTGTAGGGTTCTTCCACCCACTCTTGCGTGAGAACTCGTGAAACTTGAGCGACGAAGCGCCAGTAGCACATGTCCTAATAATGTGGTCAGTGTCAAAGTGCTTATGTGAAGAGGAATCCATAGGTAAGCCTACAATCCAATGAGACCGTTCCCAACAGTTGGAATACTTAGCGACTTGGAGAAGACGGTAGGTCGGTACTCGTCCTGTGCAGTCTCGTCCACGTAGCCCATGGCACCAAAGTGACGCATGATGCGAGCTAACGATACCAGGTTAGATACATATGTAAATCATATAAGATAATAGGGGTGTTACCAAGAAGAACTGGGTCGACCCCAGTTTGATCTGCCAACTCGCTTACAGATTGTCCTCTGTCGCCGTTTTGTACCATGGCTCTCCATAAGCCACTGTCGACACCAAATGCAAGAGCACCAATTGACGTCGTCTTTGGTCATGTCAGTAACAATACCGAATTTGAGAAACAATGTTAGTAACGTACCATTGTCCAACAATGCCTCATTGCTATCTCTCGAGGTGTTTCAATAGCCAAACTCAGAGTCCTCAGCTTGATCAGGAGCTCATGGCGAGCATTGGGACTCCCCGAAGCGAGTACATCAGCAGCTGACACAACATCTTTGATGAGATCCGGGACAGCTTCAAGATTGCAGGGCTTTTCAACATCCATGACTGCAATCCCGTCAGGTGTGGATTTAGAGGCTCCGAGGCTACCCATTTTTATTTGAGTTCAAAAGGGGAAAGAGAGTATTCGATGATGATCTTGGTATGAGAGATGATGGTCCTCTGCTGGTTTTAGAAGATTACACCGCGTCGAACCGGGCTATTTGTACTTAGGTAACTCATAGCGGTTACATCTGTGACTTTCTGATCGTTGATATGAAGTTTACCGTCTAGAGTAACAAAACCTGGAATGGTCCATTCTAGCCTCTGAGTCTGTCTCAGTCCGTCTCAGTTATAGTCTATAGACAAACGCTCCTAGGGGTGCTTCTAGTTCTCCTTACAATAGCGGTGACTCGGACCATGAATTCCACAACGGCCATTCCGCCTCGAAGAGAGGACCTTGTTTCGGGGTGAGATTTCTTGATCAACAGTCTGAACGCAATCCCTCTCTCTGCTCACTACTACGAAGAAACAGAACTGGAAGTTTTGAGTGTCATTGCCTACGAAATTACGAGCAACCACATCATCTTTATCTTTATTACAAAGCATGGTCACCTCTGAGCCTTTATCAGTGGCCATTGTTGGCGGTGGCATCAGTGGACTTATCCTTGCCATCGGCCTTCTTCACAACCCCCAACTCGAAGTCACGATCTTCGAAGCTTCCTCTGCCTTTATGGAAATTGGTGCTGGTCTAGCTCTAGGGCCCAACGCTCAACGGGCCCTGAGACTCATTTCCCCGGATGTTGCACAAGCGTTTGAAGATCTCGCAACAGGAAACTTGTCATCTGAATACAGCAAAGTCTGGTTCAACTTCAGACGTGACATTCGAGGCCAGCAATGCGACCTAGACCTCGGTGCCATAGAAAACGACACTGGTCAACAGACGGTTCATCGGGCCAAGTTTCTAGATGCACTGACAGCTTTGGTGCCTCAAGACAAGGTTCAATTTGGGAAACGGCTGCTGAATGTGGTTCAGCATGATCATCATGTAGTGCTTCACTTCGAAGACGGGACGACAGCGAAAGCTAGTTGTGCAATTGGTGCTGATGGAGTTCACAGTAACATGCGCAAATACTTACTTGGTACAGCAGCACCAGCAGCCGTGCCGGTATTTTCTGGCTTTGTGGCCTATCGCGGCCTAATTCCCATGGAGATTGCTGACAAGACACTGGGCAAATTTGCTCGTGATGCTTACTTGTGGTGCGGAAATGAGTGCATGGTCATGATATATCCCATCGATGACGGCCAGGTTGTCAACGTGGTCGCTGCGTGCCACAGGAAAACTTGGGACGACAAGGCGTTTGTGGTCAATTCAACACAGGAACAGTTCAGAAGGGACTTTGACAGCTTGGACAGGATACCACGGAAGGTTATCGAGGTAAATCCCAGACTATTCCTTCATACCTTGTTGAGTATCAGCCACTAACATATATGAAGCTTCTGGGTAACCCAATGCTTTGGGGATTGCTGGACCATAATTCAGCGCCTTGCTACTACTTGAGAAATACGGCAGTAATTGGTGACGCCGCCCATGCAACCACCCCGTTTCAAGGCGCTGGTGCTGGTCAAGCCATTGAGGACGCCCTAGTTATGTCAAAGTTGCTCGGACAGGTCCAGCGTCTAAACGACATTGAGCCAGCTTTTGCGGCGTATGATGCTATCAGAAGGCCCCGGACAGAGAGGGTGGTGCAGACCAGTCGACAGGCGATGAAGCTGTTCACCTTTACCGATGCCGCTGTCGGTGATGACGTGGAGAAATGGAAGCAGGCATGGGAGGGAAGGATGAACTGGATCTGGGATATCGACCTGGAAGCCCATGTCGCCGACGCTTTGGACATGTTTGAGCTGAATCGATGTGCATGTGAGGAATGAGGCCACTACCGATAGCGCTAGGAAAGATATCACTATACTAGCGACGGGAATCACTGAGCTAAGAGTAACTATTGAAGCACTAAGACTTTCTTTTGTAGTCAACTTCTTAATACCACGCCTCGCAATGCCATGATATCCGTTCTTGGCCTGCAACATTCAACGTGCAGACATAACTAAGAGACAAGACGATTTGGCTGCTATCCGTATCGGCAGTACTTAGATCTACATTTCTTACGAATTTGCTTACCCAATCAATCGCAACAAGGCTGCCTTGCTGTATCGCTATATCTTGACTAATGTCTCACACGCGTAGTGAGACTAGGAGCTTGAGTTCAGCTAGTCTTATTCCCGTCCCTCACATCGGCATATAGATAGATACACCGTAACTTGAGAAGTTATCTGCTTTCTACATCGACACTATCTTCTTTCGTCTTCCTACATGTAATTAGTTTCGACTAGTTAGTAATTGCCTGAGCGTTCTATCCGCAGCCTACGCCCCAGCTGTAATCTGATACCAGTTCAAGACATCAAGTCTGCCCCAGTTCTGTGTCTCTGATAAACCTGTTTAACGTTTGACTTGTAAGAAGCCTCCATCGTCAGATTATCGGCTTCGTTATGCGGCCTAACTAGTTTCAACGTAGATAACTATGCCAGCCATGGTAATCAGCGATCTTACTCAAAGGACATTTCTTCCCAGGTGGATCAGCAGGCAATGACATAGTATAAATGATAGCTTCTCTCTTGTCGGTTAGATAGAAACTATTCAAGCTTCTTATTCATCAAATCTTCACTGCAAAAAGGCATCATTGTTCCTGTGGCTAGAAGCTTAGGATTCTTCATTTCAAGATTATCCACCTGCCCTTTTCCTCTCTCACAACACTTCATCATCCAAGGACCAGCCCGCCAGATACAATCAGTCATGGGTTCATACATATCTCCAGGCTGGAGACAACTCGATGTCGCTATCATTGGCGGTGGAGTCGGGGGCATGTCAGCAGCTATCGCCCTCCGCCGTGCAGGCCATAGGGTATCTATCTACGAACGTGCTAGCTTTGCCAGTGAAGCTGGCGCCTCTCTCTCTTGTGCAGCAAATGGTACGCGCTGGCTAAAGGAGTGGGAGGTCGAGTTGGAAAGAGGTGACGGCGTCGTCCTGCGCAAGCTTATAAGCCGTGATTGGACGACAGGCAAGGTACTAAGCTTGTACGAGCTAGACGACTATGAAGAACGGTGGGGGTATGTCTATTATATGTTCCAGCGGCAGCGTATGCACGATATGCTGAAGCATTCGGCACTCGGGGAGGGCACGGGAGAGCCCGCAAAGCTCTGGGTTGATCACAAGGTATGTGTCTTGTACAGACGTCAAGTCATAGCTTAGCTGACACAAGCTTTACATCAGTGCGAGAAGATAGACATGCATACCGGGCTTATCCAGTTTGAGAACGGACGGATAGTCAAGCATGATCTGATCGTCGGCGCCGATGGCATTGGCTCCACCGTCCGGGGTATTCTCGAGATATGGCCCAAAAGGCAGCCTGCCGACTCCAGCTGCTTGCATGCCAATGTTTCTACAGAAGACGCTGTGGCTGCAGGTCTCGTGGACTTTTCCAAGGACCAGGCACTGCAGTTTTGGGGAGGCCAGGGGGAGCTCTGGGATAAGATCGTCCTGTCTCCATGCCAAGGCGGTAAACTCATATCGTACTATTGCTTTTTCCCCAGAGACAAGGGCGACTATATACAGCATAGTTGGGGTGGAGAGAATCGACCAGTCGAGGAGCTTTTAGCACCGTTCCCACAACTCGATCCGCAAGTCCGAGCACATCTGGCTCTAGGCAAGGATATCCAGCCGTGGCGTTTATGGAAACAGCAAGTTTGACTCATCCACGTCACAAAGGTCTTCATACTAACTAATTGGCTTTCTGCAGTGAGCCATATCCTTACATCACAAAAGACATAGTCTGCTTGGTCGGTGACGCAGCTCACCCGGTATGTAGATCCGTTGATCTCAACCCTGATGAACTAGCGTTAACGTTTTTGAAATCCTCAGATGATGCCGCATCAAAGCCAAGCTGCTTGCATGGCGATCGAAGACGCAGCTGCATTGGGCATTCTTTTCAGCAAAAAGCATTTCAACGGAGATGTGGCCGAGTCCATCGCGATGTATCAAGATATCCGTCTACCAAGAGCAACGAAGGTCCAAGCAGCTGCTGCGAGAGCTTCAGAGAATATCAATGAAAGGATTGGTAAGCTAAAGTACCTTTCAAAGGACCATCCACTGATATCTCTACAGGATTTTCCAGTAACGTCAATGCCCCAGTCTACAGGGTGAAAGGCGAGCAGGAGAAGTTAACCATCGAAGAGATGAATGCGTAAGTCTACAGCCACTATTTAACGAGCTAGTCTAATTCACGGCAGATACGATATGCATATGCACATTGAGGAGCTAGCTTGCAACAAGACTGGGCAGCCATTCACGTACAAGTATATCCGGGGATTGCCAATTGGGCTCAAGCTATCAAACGGATATACTGTTGGGGGGTCAGACTGGGTCTCGACTAGCAGTAGACTATGATTTTGTCGTCTAACCAAGAGGCTAAGGGACTAGACTAGCTTAGCGCGTTTCTATTTCCTATTTTGAATTATTACGTTTTAGCACACCTGAGAACTCCAAGTATATGTGACCGTGCGCACCTGGAGTTCAGCTCTCCATGGCTTCTCACAAAATCGGATCGACAGCTAAGCCTTTCTGGAATTCTTCGTGTGATAACTATTGTCTAGCTACTCGACGTAACTGAGACATAGAATAGCGGTGAAGATGATCAACTTGCCGTAAACAAGCTCAACTACATTGAGCGTAGAAGGTATGATATATGATAAGAAAACTTGCTTGATTAGAAGACTATGTCTTTTGGCACTACCAAAGATCACATCTGGACAAGTACTAAATGTTTGAGTGAGACGGTGCTAAGTCGAAAACACTGTTGGTTCGTTCAAATACTAACCCTTGTCTTATCCATGCATGTTAGTCAGAGCGTTTGTTGCAAGTATGTGGGAAAAGCCGAGACATCTCGTGGATCTTTGGCACATGCATGTATTATCTTATGCACAAAGATCTCTTCCGATAGAAGCTGCAGCCTTTGTGACGTAGTACCCGGAAACTGACATAGTATATCTTGCAGTAATGATATGATTGTCTCAGGTCCTTCCTTGGCCAGTTGACAACTAGCCAGTATGTCTCCTTAAATTGGAATTTGTGTGTTCCGTATATTCAAGCCGCAAATGTACAATCTAGGTTCCCAATACCTTTTGTATATCCATGTCATTCTGTCAAGCACTCCTATCCCACTCATCGATCCCTGAATCAGCGAGGTCTTGTAATTGCTGTTCTCCTATTCCCCATTTCATCATTTGCTTTCACCCTTGCCATTTCTAAGGAGCAATATGTTGTGGGAATTCTTGGACAAACAACAGGCACTTGCTGTCCTGGCTATTGGGTTCAGCTCCGTGCTGATTTATCACCTGGCTCAAAACTACCGGCGGCTGCAACATATCCCCGGTCCTCTTGTGGCCAAATTGACTGACATTCATCGCTTTATGCTAGTACGGTCTGGCTTTATTCATCTTTATCAAGCCAGTGCTCATGAGCGTTATGGCACTGCCGTACGCTTTGGTCCTAATCTAGTGTCTATCTGTGATCCAGAGGCCATCCAAGACGTATTCAACATGAGGAATGGATTCAACAAGGTATAATATCCTCATCTCATCTTTTTTTCATATCTGACGCAAACAGAGCAATATGTACCGCGCCTTCAGGCCGTGGACTCCTGCCGGCTTGCTTGTTTCGGTCTTCACTGCCAAGGACGATGTTGTGAACCGACAGATGAAGCAACACATTGCGGTGTACTTTTCCCTCTCTTACACTGCTGCATCTTTTGAACAGAGAGTTGACAACGCAATCCGCATGTTTTTCAAGCAGCTCGATAGTCAGTTCGTGACAACAGAAGCAAAGATTGACTTGACGCGCTGGTTTAAATTCTTCTCCTATGACGCCATGGGCTTGATGACCTTTTCCCGCCCATATGGGTGTCTTGAGAATGGAAGCGATGCTGCCGGTATTATCAGCGACGTGAAGAACTCGATGCTAGCCATTGGGCCCGTAAGTTGAATTCTATAATATTGTTTCTGGACGTAACAAGACTCACACATCAGTAGATGACGCAAATGCCCTGGCTTGACTGGCTGCTGCACAAGAACAGCCTGATCAACATGATCAAGCCAGAGCCGGTATCTGCCCTGCTAAAATACGTCCTGGCGCGTATTTCAGAGCGTCGTGATAGTCCCAAAGCGATGCACAGCACGGTCACTGACGGTCCCGACGCAAACGGTGACTTTCTAGGTTATTTCTTGCAAGCTCAGGAGAAGAAATCCAACAAAGTCCCTCCACAGTTTCTGTCAACCTGGACCTTGGCAAACATCCTGGGTGGCTCTGACTCGACAGCTTCCATGCTTTGCTCTGTTGTGTGTTTCCTTGTGGAAAACCCTGATGCACTAGAGGTCATGCGAGCAGAGGTACGTGACAAGAAACAAGATGCCGTGGGCGATTCTTCCCCCATTCCAAAATGGACTGAGATACAAGACCTCCCCTTCCTCAACGCCTGTGTTATTGAATCACTTCGGCTGGATCCTCCATTCGCTACCACCCTGGAACGTGTAGTGCCCCCAGAGGGAGCAACGATATGCGGTACTTTCTATCCCGGAGGCACTGTCGTTGGTATGAATCCTTATATCACGAATCGTCATCGGCCAACATGGGGCGACGACGCAGACCAGTGGCGCCCAAGTCGCTGGCTAGAGGGTGATCCAGCACATATCAGAAAGCTTCAAGCCAGTCTGCTGAGCGTGAGTGACACATAATTCCACTTTCTTCGAATATCAGTGGTTAATTGATTCTAGTTTGGAGCCGGTACACGCGGTTGTTTAGGACAGCATGTTGCATTCTTTGAAATCAAGAAGCTCGTGGTTGCTCTTTTTATGAATTACAATGTGAGTAGCAACTACAAGGTCAACAGTTTATACTAACCTGTCCAGATTAATCTTATTAAACCTCGGAGTAAAGATAACTTCTATTCATGGGTTATTATGCCGAGTACTGTTGAGGCGACAGTTGAACCTTGCAAGATTACTTACTCAGTTTAGTAAGGGACTGTCCCACGGGGAAACTGGCAGTAGTGTAAGGGAAATATTAGAACTAAGGCTATATGAAAGAGAATAAATAAAGATATATATCTAGAAAGAAAAGATCACAAAAGTGTTTACTATTTATTGAACTGAAGCTACCCTGCACAAGGCGGGTTGGCATGTTGTTGGACTAAACGAGAACGAGCAGACACATGACTAATCAAACATGTGTTGGGATTAGCGTATCTAGGCTTATTTCCTTAACGACTCCAGTATTTCCCATTTGATCCTCCGAATAACGGCATATGCTGATAAAGCGACAACTTACAAATGAGGATATCGCAGATGACTAGATAACGGCAAGATGCGATTGCTTTTGGGGTCTTGTATATAATGTAGCTCTGTTCCTCTGTACTTTATCTTGTACATCTAATACTCAATTGACCCGCCACTTATCTCTTCTCACCTGTACTGACACTATCACAATGTCCTCACATAAACTCATCGTCATCCTAGGTGCAACCGGTAATCAAGGCGGCTCAGTCGCAGACGCCTTCCTCTCCGAACCAGATTGGAAAGTCCGCGCCGTGACCCGCAACACCAAAAGCTCCAAAGCCCAAGCCCTCTCCTCCAAAGGCGCCCAAGTAGTCCAGGCCGATCTTGACTCACCGTCAACTCTCACTCATGCATTTGAAGGAGCCAACGTCATCTTTGCTGTCAGCGACTTTTGGGGTTTGTATGGCGACCCAGCCAACAAGTCTAGAGCAAAGCCTGGACAGCCTCTTAATGAGTGGGCCGCAGAGCATGAGGAACAACAGCTGAGGAATGTAATTGATGCTGCTTCCAAGGTCCCTTCACTAGAGCGCTTCGTCCTATCTTCTTTATCCAACGCCGAAAAGTGGTCCAAGGGTAAATATACTCGGGTTTACCACTTTGATGGTAAGGCTCGCGCGGCAGAGTATATCCCAAAGGCGCATCCGGATCTTTGGGCCAAGACGAGTATCTTCCAGGCCGGACTCTTTCTAAGCAACTTTGTCCTATTGCCTCTAAACCAGCCCGTAAAAGTATTACCTACCTATTCCTTCTACAAAAGACATGTCAGATTAACATAAACACCCAGAATGCCAATGGCGTCGCGCAGTTCATCACACCTCTGAACCCCGATACCAAGTTCCCCTTCATCGCCGCCGAAGAAGATTCAGGCCATATTGTCAAGACTCTAATCACTCAAGAAGCTGCGGGACACAATCTCATCGGCTACAGGGAATGGCTCACACATAAAGAGATCGCGGTATCGTTCATCAAAGCTACTGGCATTGAAGCAGTGACTGTTGAATCGGACGGGACATTCCCATCTGGCTTTTCGGAAGAGTTGGTAGGCGAAATGACAGATTGCTTTGGCTACTTCAACGAGTTTGGGTTCGAAGGCCGAGATGATCTAACCTTGGTTCATCCTCGAGATGTAAGTTGTTGGCGACGCTTTTAGGACTGTCTACTGATACACACGTAGTTAAAGTCAGCACCCAAACTGGGTACTGTAGAGGATTACTTCAAGAAGCAGGACTGGTCCCAGGTTTTTGGCTCATGAGACAAGAAATGTTAGTTATGGATGACCTTGAGGTACGGATGGGCGTTAGTCTGCTCTGTCGTGTCGCAGTCAATCGATCTCATCCAAGACTCCATTACGAGAATGATCAATGTTCTCAGCGCGTTGGCCACCAAGTCACGGTTATAGCAAACCCTGCTCTTGCTGCCACCATGCAATATATTTATGAAGGGTTTAAATCTCATATTGGTACAAATCGTCTACCCATGGACTCGATTATGACTGGCATCCGCCGAGCGATGGATAACAGTAAAGACGGCCACTGGGCTTTAGAGTATAGAAATAAAGCGCCTAAGAGGCTATGCTAAATAGAAGAAGCTGGCCTAATAATTTCGTCCCTTATGCTTCCAGTCGCCAATTGTTCTGATACCTTGAGCGCCTGTTGCGAACTGTTAGACTACGCACACAGCTCTGTATTATATGTCGTACTCAAAGACCTGTCGCAAGGTGAACGTACATGCACACCTGCATCATGGCAAAATGCTAACGTAGAGGAATAGTTCATTTATCCGGGAATTAAAAAGGTCTCTGAGCGGTGTTCTGAGATCCGCGGAAGCTCATGCTCGCGGTGTCTTGTGTAACCCCGATTCAGTGGTGCTACAACTCCATGACGGGATCAACCACTTCCAGTGATCAAGACCAGGTCCAGCTAGCCAAGGATCAATACTGTATCGCCTCAAGCTCCTTCAAGAAACTCACCCTCCCCTCCTTTCCCTAAGGTTTCCCCTCCAATCCTCACGCCGCGCGTCCGACGTGTCGCCCTCATGCTCCCATCACAACCCTCCTCCTCCCATCTTAAGCAAACCCCATCCCCTTCTTCCACCACTCTCCCAACCCCCTCTCATCCATAAACTTTGCAAACTCCTTCACCTCCCCCGTCTCGTCATACCCCGTCCTCCTCACACCACTCCCTTCCGGCGGCGCAGGCGCAGGCTTCGCAACACATCGGAAGTCTTTATACCGCAACGCTTGTACCGCGGAAACCCACTCCGTCAGTCCCGCCTCGTCGCGCGCCTCGGCAAACATTAGTCCCGGCGAGCCGCCGCTGCGGACGAGGAGCCAGTCTACGTTGAGCTGCTGGGCTGCGCGGCGGACGCGCGAGAGCTTTTTGCGGGATGTTATGTGGTGGGTTCTTATTAGGCAGTTGAATAGAGATGGGGTTCGTGACATGGCGATGTCGTAACGTCGTGATTCTGGGATTGAAGATCGAGGGTTGGCCAGTGGGTAACAGGAAAGTTGGCCTTCCAAGATTTAGGGTACAAAAATAAGCAGCCTAAGAAGTCTGATCTAAGTGGCATAAATTGACATAGTATTTCGTCTCTTATGCTTCCAGCGGCCAACGTTTCTGATACTTCGAGTGTTGAGCCGTCATGATGGACATTGATCGGACTTTTGTGGGTCCGATGGAATCATAATGGATGAAGTCAAGGTATAATAGTGTCAAATCATAAGATTTATCTTAGTATTTACCTAAGATATGAAAACCTAAGCCTAAACAACCTAAAACGCCTTCCTGGTATGTATTCGTCCTCCATAACTAGCTGAACGTCTCTTTCATGAAAGGGTATAAAGTGAGAGCTAAATGTTGCGCACACCCGTCCGTGACCCAACCTGGACCAGGCCTAAACACCACGGAACATGCGTACAACCAAGAACCACATAGCGCCGATAAACTTGAATGCACTCAGACCCGCTACACTCCACAGGACGATAGACATGTAGATGTTAGACCGGCTTAGTTGCTCTGCCTCCTTGTCTTCCTTGGTGCTGATTCGGTCGAGGCCGGCCGAGCTAAGGACGATAGCAGCAAGACCGAAGTTTGTGACCATCCAAAGAAGGACAACACCGGTGCGGACACCTCTATAATAATCCATCTGTCTTTCTTGTAGTTGGCTAGGGGTTGGGGCGGATTTGACCTCGACGAATTTCTGCGCAAAAACTGCGACTTCTCGTTGGTACTGTGCATCCAAGTCTCCCTCGTCGGGCAAATCCGTTTTCCCGGTACCGTCCTTGGTATTGACCGAAGGAAGCTCCTCGACCTTGTCGTCACCCTTGGTACCCCAAGAGACATCATGAGTGTTGCAAAAAGCGTACACGTTCAGAACGTTAGTGAAGGTGGGTGTGAGAAGCATATACTGGGCGAATGATGTGACCATGTGCCAAGGATCCAGCATAATAAGTGAAGCGATCAACCAGATACCGTACGTTGACATGAGCGAGATAATCAGCATGTAAAAGACCTTATTCTTGAAGATGTCGGAAATATTGAAGCCGTTTTCGTCATTCACATCTGCAATGATGGCCTTGACCGAGATGAAGATTGCAGCGAACATTAGATAGCTAAAAGGTAGTTAGCAACAAGCCGGGTGGGCGGATGAGAAAGAGTCAACTTACATCATGATGATAGCCCAGAACCAACACATGGCAGTATATAGTCTACCAGAACCTGCTGGTCGATTGCCTAGTGACAGCACGAAACAAGTGATCAAGAATACACCGTAGAGCCAGGTAAATACGACGCCCAGGATCTCTCCAGTCCGTCCAAGTAATGTATCGTCTCCCAAACTCGTCGTGAGAATCTTAAAGACCAGGAAGAAGTTGCCAATAGCGAACCAAGCAAAGATCATGTTGATTGTGTTGAAGATGAATTCGATGAAGAAAGCGAATTTTCGGAGGAACGTGTGGTCGGATCGGAGGAAGTCGAGGAAGTGAACAATGGCGTATATAGCGGCGAAGAAAGAACCGTTCAGCCAACGACGTCGCTGAAGAACCAGCTCCGTCACCGTGTCGGGAACATCAGTCTCACCAGTCGCTGACTTGACGTACTGAAGAATCCAGTGACAATTGCGCTTGGTAACGAGCTCAAAGCAAAGAATACGATCTTCAGCGAGGTACATGTTGGACTCGAAGAGACCAGCCTCACTTCCTCCGTGGAGAGTCTCGCCCAGGAAGTACTTCTCAAGGGGACCCTTTCCGTTCTTATCGTTTTGGAGGGCAACGTAGCGGTAAGCTGAGAAAGCACCGGGCAACACAGAAATGAACCCAAAGGCAGATTCCAGCGGCTTATCGAGAATGTTGCTCATCTTGTACTCGAAATTCTGAGCAGCGACCAGTGGGTTCAAAAGGTACTTTCCACCAGTACCCAACATAGCCTTGATCTCACCACAGGCACCACCACACATGGGCTCGAGATCGAACGCCTTCCAGAGATGGTAAATGGAGCTTCCACCAGGTCGTGTACCGGCATCGAGAAGAACACAAATGTTAGGGTCCAAGACTCTGCCGAAAGCGTTAAAGAACCATCTATGCGAGTTGATCTTCTTGGCGTTCTTCTCCTTCAAGCAGAAGAGCATCTGGACAGGCTGGCGTCTGTGAACAAGCTGCACAACATTGTTCTTGATCTGGAGATGGGTTTGCGTGGTGTACTCGTAAATATGGGCTGTGACAGCCTTGTCGTTGACATGCTGCTTGGCAATGCCTTCCTGATAAACACCCATACCAGCCAAAAGAGCCCTAGTTCGGGGGTTGATCTTGGATCGACCATCGCTGACGACACAAACAACGATCTTCTTCCAGGCGTCTTTACCCCATGTCTTGCTGTTTGGTCGGTTACACATGTACTCGATGTTCTTGAATACACCAGTCATGGTTCGGGCAAACAAAATTTCGTCCTCGTTGTACATTGTTACGACAATAAACAGCTCGGTGTGCCTAGGCTTGCTGAAGAGCCTCTGCCGCAGCGTAAAATCGTGGTCATAAAAATCGTTTGGATCGCACGTGGCAGCTGAGTATCGCATGTGTGTAAATTCATCTCGCTCTCCGTGGGGATTCTGCTGCAACAGAAGGGGAGGCACGCGGCAATCGAACACAAGGTTGCCGCGGTACAGCGCAAACTGTTTGACGGTTTTCCGACGTTGTATGCCGCCGCCGCCGCCTTGTTGGGGTGGATCTTGGTATTGCTCGCTAGGGACTTCGGAGTGTTGGTGAGGCAACATAGGGCGATTATCAGGCACATCGTAATCCTGTTCGTAGCCCTGATCGTAGCCTTGATGCTGCGGGCGAGGCTCGTAAGGCTGATTGTAGTAGGCATCGTGATGCGCTTCTGGATTCATGGCGTAGTCGCCTCCAGAGGGGGGGCCATAACCGGCCAAATTGTCCACTGATTGCTGGAAAATAGTCAGTATGTCGGCTTAGGCTATTTAGACCAGACTTCTTAGGTTGTTTAATTTTGGACCCTAAGACTTAGGTCTAAGACTTAGGAGGCCAACTGCAAACTTACCGCTGCGTTGAGGCTTAAATGGTCGCTGGGAGTGGGCAGCCGTCCGTGAGGATCATGACCTGGCATAGCGAGATGCTGTGTGGAAGGGCCGTATTGTCCGTATCGGCCATCGTCGAAGGGGTTATCATCGAGCTGATAGCCTGGCTGGACCGGGTGGCCTGGCGAAGGCGACCGACGCGGAGGCATAGGCTGGGCGCCGTAACGAGGATCCATCTCGTTTGTGTAGTAATCGTCGTCTGAAGGCAATTGAAGTTAGATTATATATCCTGAGAGTATGCGCCGTGGCGGATGTGTATATGATGATGCGGACCAGACGCAAACAAATAAGGAGTCGCAAAGAGTGCCACAGCAAGAAACTCTACATTGAATACAATCAATGACAGAGAGGAAAGGGTTGTGGCTTTATTGAAATTCCCCGAAACAAAGAGGAATTCAAGTAGCAGCATAAGGGACGAAATTAGTAGGTCAGGTTATGCTGTTTAGACCATACTTCTTAGGCCTTCTTATTTCTGCACCCTAAAGCGTCGAGTCGCAATTACGACCAGGGGTGTATTGTTTGAGATCGAGGGGAGGGAGGGGTATGTCTCGCCTGTCTCATATTGAGGCGAGGGAGAAAGGGGCCATAGGGTGATCAAAGGGTCGTTGTGACTTACTCAGGCGATTATACGACATGATTGCGGTCGTTCTTGCGCACTCGAGGCGCTATTCGCATAAAGGTAGGTATGTTTCGAAGGTATGCAAGCAGTATGTGTGGTTGGGTGGTTTGTTTTTTTAACCGCGCGCGGTTATAGTGCTGCTTGTGTATGATGATGAATGCGCTGGCGGTTGCCCCGGGTTTCGCTTCTGGTGGTCCACCTCTAGGTTCCAATCCAAGCCTGGAAAACGAGCAAGCAAGTAACCGACCGACCGACTGTTTTGTTTGTTTGTATGTTTGCGCGATGCGATGTGGTTTCTGCGTAACGTGGTACGATGAATGCACAGATGATTTAAAGAGAAGAAAACAAATCAAGATAAAAAAAAGCTGACGAAAATATTGGTTAGGACGAATCCAAATGCAGATATGTCAGACTGCCCGCAGCAGGCCAGTATCTAGAATCGGTGGCTAACAGTTTGCGTCGACTCTCTGTGGCTCAGCGAACAGAGATGCGTAACGTTGGAAAGGCCTTGGCAGACTCCGTTTGTTGCGCTAAGTCCAAGGAATTGGAGGGTTCCTCAATGCGAATGGTCTTTGTGTTTCAGACGCTTCCCGGATGGGATAGCAAAGGACGATCCTCCGCTGACCCAGTGACCGATAAAGAACTGGGCCCTCTGACAATTAGAACTGATTTGTTCAAGGTCAAAGAGTTAGTGACGTCGAGTTTGGGGCTCGGCTGGAACCGTCAACAGGGATGAGGCAAGATAAGGAACAGGGGTGAGGTCGGAGATGATGAAGTGCAAGAGGGAGAAATGAACAACATATCACGGGGAGGAGCAGGTAATTAATTCTCTTTATTCAATACTACATTCTTCTGCGGTCAGCTGTGCTCCAATCTGTCCACCTCAGCCCAACAACCAAGGCTACTAATATAGCTTCTCTGTCAGCCCAGCCGCAGCCTAGCACAATCCTCCAATTCCTAATCAGACTCTAGCCTCAAGCCGCGCCTCCGCCAGATATCCGGCCCAAAAACATCTAGCCCAGCCTTTTTCAAGCCTTTGCGTCCAATGTTGTGCCCTAGAGACTTGGAGCTGAACTGCAAGGCTCTCTAGTAGAATGTCTATCTGCCGTTGAACTCTAACTCTAGTAATTAGACTCGACCAGTCACGCCTCCATCGTCTTGGTCTGCTTATTCTACTGCTAAGGTCCGGAGTAGATACATCTGAAAGTACAGTAAGCCTGCAGTAGCCCTGCATACATCCCGTCCCCTCCACTCGCACAACCAGTACCTGATCAGCAAACCAACCAAAGATCCAAAAATACAATATCGATAATTGCTCGATGACTGGAAGAAACATCGTTTTTCATGGGTGTTGTTGGAAATGCCGCACAGGCTTTGAACTGCGCCACGACCTGTCAATCAGAAACTACCCCTGCACCAAGATTCAGGGTTACGATTGTCCTTGCGTAGTCTTGCCCCAAGCGTTTTGCCATTCCTCACATGGATGAATGATAAATGGCCTGACGTCTTGCTTTCGATAAACTCTGGCTCATTCCATTGAGTTTGGCCTGTTGGATTGTACACATAGACACAGCACTTGCTTGGTCTAATCTCGCTGTACTGTAGCACTCGCAAAGCCCTGACCCCCGCATCGAGTGGGGACGGTCAAAGTCAAAGAGCTTAATCCAACGGAATTCACTGGTTATCGTCTTCTATTCCGACCGCCACAGGACCCTTCAATATAACGGTAAATGCAGGGTCGGGTAAGAAGTGACTACCACAACATGCCCTTCAGGTACACATGAGTAAAAATTAGAAACTGTGAAAGCAACAATTCAGCTTACGTTTGGGCTTATGAGGCCCGTGAAACTTATGCGATGCTAGAAGACATGGCATGAACAATGCACGCTACTATAACCACAAAATCCATGGACAACCCAGACTAAACATTAACAGGACTTCAACTGGACTACCTAAAACCCATCAGGTCTTTTTCAGATTAAGTTATAGATCTCTCCTCATAAACATTAGACCCTGCCCTCACTGGACACGGAAGCGCTTCAATCTCAAGACTGCCTTGCCTATGGAAACGTTAAATTCTCTTAAGAAACACACGAATGCCCTTGAATAGACAACCCGACCCGGCATCCAATAGAATTATGGCAAATACATCAAAATGGCCGGGGTCTCAGGTCACGAGAGGTCTTGGATGCTTCAAGAGACCAATGCCGAGGCATCACGGTCCGTCCCTTGTTAACTGCGGCTGAACTCCCTACATATCCTATCCTAGCATCGTCTCAATCTCTCTTCCGCACCAGATTGTAACGTTCTTCTTGGCATGGTCCAATGAATACTAACTAGTTATGCACGTAGTCATGCTCCCAGTCTCATTTCCCAGATCGTGAACTCCCATCATTAGGAATTGGCAACTTTAACGGCCGGTATTGGTGTCGTTGAAAGAGAAATCACAATAGAGATGCGCCGTTCTTTAAAGAATTCGGTTTTAATCTGGGCTTTACCATAAAGCCAATTGCCGCGTTTGAGTGACTCAAATGCCTTCTCCCACCTAGACACTTTGCAGACATGGCGGTTTCACATCCCATCGTGACCCTCCAAATACCCGCCAACACCATTCAGCTCATGCAGCACATCACCCAATAGACTCATTATCGTTTAAACACACCAATGAGAACCTCGTGCCCCTGGCATTAAAACCGAACTGGATGCTTTGGAGGGTATGGCTTCGATGCCGATCCTCGACTTACACCTCAAACTGGCTAGGCTAATAGCGAAAGCCAAGAAGTGAGGAGGTATGAGATACGGTGTAAGTATTTGCCGCAGGATAGGCTTTGGTAGATGAGTCTCCCAAACTCATATAGTGATGGTCCCCAGTTTATCGTTTGGTGTTTTGCTTTCGTCTTCTAGCTCTTCAACTCTTTAGTCCAAGAACCACTTCAAAGCGACGTGCCTCCTTGCAGGAGACTCACCTTCAGCAACCATGGTTCGACCTCTCTCACTCCTCCTTGCCTCCCTCCCCCTTGCCCTATCTGCCGACTTCGAAAGTGTCACCATCAAATCCAACCTCGACAACGTTGGCCACACATGTATCAGCAAATGTCTCTACTACACCGTCTTCAGCGACATGGGCAGAGCCATGGGCTGCGACGATCCCTATGACAACAACTGCTATTGCGCTACGGCAGCAGCGTCGGCGTCCCAGGCCGATAACTTCATGTCCAAGTGTGTCACATCGCTGTGTTCCGCCGGTGATAGGGCCAGAGACTTGACTTCCATGCAGTCGTACTATGCTTCGTACTGCATGGGTGCAGGCTTTACACAGCCAGGTGCCACTGAGTGGTATAACCCAGCAGAGGCGACAGAGGAGGCCACGGATGCGGCTACTGCAGATAGCAGTGATGGTGGAAGTGATGCGAGGCCCAGTCGTACGGCCAACTCTGGCGGCGATGCTACTTCGACTCGCATGACTGTCATTACGCAGACGGCAGAGGACGGTGCTGTCAGAACGCAGGGTAAGTTCCTGCTGCTCATGGTGACGGTGCCTTTGCTGCTGCTTCAGGTACTGTTTCTGTGCTCGTCCTATTGAGAATACTTTGTTAACATGTTTCTACTAGTAATTGTTGACGCTACCTCGACGTACTGGGTAAACAAGGACGGATCTCCAGCATCAGCCAAGAATGGCGATGACGGTGGTTCCGCTATCAAGATTGGTGTCGGCGTAGCAGTTCCAGTAGTCGCTCTCATCGCTGGCGCCATCTTTGCCTGTTGGTTTATCCGTCGGAGACGACAACGCAGGGCCCAACTTTCCCACCCTACCGAACCCCTTACGTCCCTCACCACAGGCGGTGGTCCTACCGTCGTCACCGCTTCTCCGTCTACACCAGAACGAAAAGACACTCTCCAAAGGAAACCAGTCGGTGCTTCAACCATCTCTTCTGTATCTTCATTGTCGAAAACCAACGAGCTATCTGGTGCTGGGATTCAGCGTGAGCTTGCCGGTCGCGAGGTGCATCCCTTCCCCGACATGACGCCCAGCCCTCCTATCCAGGTAGCAGGACAACATGAGATGACTGGTGACGGTTGGCGACCGAACTTGGAGATGGATGGCGGCGATGCGCGGGTGGAAATGTCGGGTGTTGCGAGACCTCCTGAATTGCCTGGGTACACGAACGGAGCGAATGCTTACACACCGCATGAAAGTATTCAGAGGTGGGAGCTGCCAGATAATTCTCGTCAGCGATAACGTACAGGTGCCTGGTTTTAGTGGGAGTTTCTTTCTTTGTTGTATAGCTTTTGTGTTATGAAGTTGGTCTTCCCACCTAGCAGGGAGTTTGTCGAGGGAGTGTGTTTGGTTGGGTATGGATAGGTTTTTCGGTATTGAATGCATAATGAATGACTTTTAAATAAACGCAAATTGCCGATACATGAAAACAGAAAAATAGACATTTCTTGGAATATTATAGACTGAAATCTTGAGTCTGTAATAATGGCTTGGCTATTAATTGACATATCGTATGCTGTCTGTCTTGGGTGAAGCCAAAGCTTGAGGAGGGGATGAGTAGGGTAGTGAGTAACACCATACGTAACTTGACAACTGGCATTCATACAATCTACTTCACTTTACTTTTAACCCTTCTAAAATGGACACACTACGTAACTACAAGATCTCTCGGCAAACAAGAGCTTCCCTCTGGCAAAAATAAAAGGCTCCAAGACAATTAGAACGCAGATCAGCAAAAGAAAGGGTCTGGCCGGGGATTGAACCCGGGACCTCTCGCAAGCAATGCTATAGGGTTTTCCCTAAGCGAGAATCATACCACTAGACC